>NC_056739.1:1326898142-1327118142 GCF_019279795.1 Protopterus annectens | reverse complement strand
AATGGTGTACACATAGCATTACAGTAAAGTCTGCTCTAGCTGTAAAATATTACACTGATAAACACAATGCAATCTAGGACTAGTTGGTTCTTATATAACTTAAGTTTCTTCTTTAATTTCAGCTTCATTAAAGTGTATGCATGAAACAATTTTACAATGCAAAGTAACAAAACATAAATAGAAAATAATAGAAAATAATAAAATAAAACAGTAGATTAAAATATAACAATAATGAAAACTAATTAATTAGTTCAGAGCTGGCCCTAAGTGAAATGTAGATTTTACATGAAGTATTTGGTTCATCTTTATCTGTCAAACACAAAACCTACTTATTCTAATTGTGATAGCAGCATTCGGTTTTCTTAGAAAAGTATTTGGACATACATTTACCTTTTAAGTGGTCTCAAGTCACATCTCAAGATACCCGCTCTTAGCTGAATAAATGAGTTGGAGTAAAAACTACGTTCGCTGCACTGAAGGGTCTTGGAACCACAAGATATATGCAGTGCACACAAATCATGTATTTATACTTTGAAATCAAGAAGAAAATATGTTATACCAAGATTCATATGTAAAAACCTAGCTAGAACATATAGAAGAATGATCATGCTACTGGTCGTAACCAACTTGTTGTGGGTTTGAAATGTATCAAGAAATTATCCTCAATAGTTAAGTGAAGCAAAGCTTTAAAGGTAAAGCTTTACAATTGTTTCAATTTTCTGGTCATTCCTAATTTTAACTCAAAATTTTGATGTGTACTTCATGTGATTTCAGATTTTTGGGAAAAATAAGATTTAAAATCACTATATCATGCTAAATATTATGATTATTGACTTAATATTCAGCATAAAATGTTTATTAATATAGATACTGCACTTGTCAACTTGTTAACTTAACAACTCTAATATTTAAACAGTGTCCCTGAGTATATTTATTTCTTTTTTTTTCTCTTTTTCTTGAATCAGAAAGTTAAGAGATAGTTTTAGCACACCTTGTGCTGCCACACAACTAACCCGCACCTTTAAACATTGAAAGATACTTTGCCACTGCCACAATGTACCAGGGCAACTAAAATTCTGATAAGTGTTATGGCCATCAAGGGTAGAGTCTACTGAGTCATACCACTGGCACCTATATATGTGAGAGACAGGTGCTATGGTCCTTTGATCGGCTCCACTACTCTAATAAATATCAGTAAATAATAATACATACAAAAAAAAAAAAAAATAAATATATATATATATATATATATATATATATATATATATATATATATAAGTAGATGACTGTGAGGCTGTCCTTAAGTGCATGTATAGAGTATGCATTGTTGCATGACGTTATAGACACACATCATCCGCACTTGGTCAAACTTGACACTAAACAACCACAGAGAAGAGTTTTAGGCCCTGACTTTCAAGATACCTTTTCTAGTTTCCTCTGAATATAGTGCCATACAATGCCAGCCTATCCACTCTAACTGTAAATTGAATAATCTGTCGCATTCACACAGACACACACACACACACACATACACACACACACACACACACACACACACACACACACACACACACACACACACACACACACACACTCTTACTGTGAATTTGAAGACTTAAGATTGCCATTCTTCTTCTCATGGCAAGCGTTTCTCATTCTTTGACCACCTTGTGGAGGAAGGGGTTATTCGTTAATGGCTGTATGTGAGTATATGTGTGTGTGTGTGTGTGTGTGTGTGTGTGTGTGTGTGTGTGTGTGTGTGTGTGTGTGTGTGTGCAAGCAGGTATGTGGTCTGAATGTGTGTGTGTGTGTGTGTGTGTGTGTGTGTGTGTGTGTGTGGTGTATGTGAGAGTAGGTGGATACCTTTGTCGATATGATGCATGGACCACTAGGGGAAAAAACCACTGCTGTCAGGTCTGACAGCACTTATGTTAGCTAGAATGCAATTTAGAGATATTGCATTGTCAGTGGCTGATTTAGGCCTGGGTGCAGGGGCACGCGCCACCCCCTTTTTAAAGCAGATGATACAGAAATGAAAAACTTGGAGATGAAAAAAGACTTCACAAACTGAATAAACATAAAAAGCAATGGATGTAAGAACATCACAAACTCTATTTATTAAGCACTTTTCATCCAGCACAGTGGCTCTACTTCATCAGATAAAAGAATCAACTTCATAGACACTTTTAAATATTTCAACAATCCAGTCATGTGACCAATGTCTTAATTAAACCTCTTAACAATGTTCAATTATTCAGTTAACACATCACTTGATAAAAGTTCTACCATAGTTAAAGATACAGAGTTAAAAGCCCTGACTAAAGAACAATGTAATACATTCTCCCCTAAATAAAAAAAACCTTCATTCTTCACTGTTGAGTCAACAGTAAATTTATTTATTCCTGGTGTATTAAAAATAAAAAATATAAAGCATATTAAAATAAAACCATGGTTAATATATGACCATTGTAAATAAATAAATGCTTTAGGTGTGGGACTAACCCTTAAACTCATCACTTAATTTAGGTAAATTATCTCTACATACTTTTTAATTTTAAGTATGGAGAATAGTGCATGTTTCATTTATTCCTGGGAACTGATTAGCATTTAATCGAAGTTGCCATAACAGCTCAAGTTGTTCTAAAAGTAGTGATACTGGTCCTTCATGTACCTTTTCACTAATCTGGTCTATAACCTTAAACTTAAATTTATGGTTAGATAAATTTTCTATGTGCCTAGCTAGTGCATTCTCTGTTTTACACCTCCTAATAGCGTACAGGTGTTCATAGATTTTTTCTTTTAACTTTCTATCTGTTTTCCCTATATAGAAAACAGGACAGAGAATGCACTGAGCTAGGTATACCACCATTTTAGTGTTACAGTTGTGCCTACCTGTGATGGAATACTTGTGGTTACCTATAGAAAAATGTTGTCCAGTTGCAATGGATCCACAGTAGTTATAGTTTTCACATTTGAACATCCCCGGGGTCCTTGCAACCTTCACTATAAGGGGTTTTATTAAGTTTTTCAAGTTTTTACCCTTCCTGTAAGTAACAATAGGTCTGTGGCCTATCTTATTAACTAATTCAATCTAATTTTTTAACAGGTTCCAGTTTTTGTTGATAATTTTGTTAATTTCAACCGTGTCAGTACTAAATGTTACAGTGAAACTACTATTGTATTGACCTCTTTCCCTTGAAAATATGTTTGTATGGGTGGTAGATGTTACTACCCTCTCCTCCATAATTACATCCTTTTCTGTATTTGTGGTGCTAGTTCCACATAGGCAAAGTATTGGTTTATAAAAACATGTCTGACGTTTATGTGACACATCTATTACCACTTCATTAACAAAACCTGTGGGGTAGCCTCTTTGCAAAAACATTTCAGTTAAGTTCTGGCATTCAGTGCAAAAATCTTCATTTGTTGTCACCATTCTGGCTGCTCATACGAGCTGCCCTTTTACAGCTGTTTTTTTGTACTGAATGGGTGTGCACTTTTGTAATGCAAAAATGCATTACAGTAAGTTGATTTTCGGTACATAGATGCTCTATACACATTTAGTGCAACATCTTTTTTCAACAGTACGTCTAAATATGCTATAGTTTCCTTACTGAAATTTGATGTAAATTTTAAGAAATTGGTATTGTTGTTCATTGCTTGTAAGATTATAGTAGATGAAGCTTCATCACCTCTTAGCACTATAAAAATATCGTCTAAGAAGCATGTATAATGTTCTATCAAGTTCATTATTGTTAAATAAAAACAAAGATAACAACACAGGAGGCTCAGACGCAAAAGTTTACTAGTGTACACCAGGAGGCAAAAAAACATACAAGTACAGAATTTTGTCTGACATGATGCAGGAAGTACAGAATATTTTATAGTGTTTACATTCAGGTTTTGCCCACCTTACTGACGTGGTTAGTCACAGGGCATCTACATCACTTTTACCAACAGTATTCGATTCATAAAGATTGCTGATGTTATATTTTTTAAAAAAGCTTTCCCTTGGGAATAATACAGCCTTGCAAAGCACCTGGTCAGTTATAATGTCTTTCTGTAAATGTTACAGGTTTCAGGCCTGCTCGAATACAATAGTTGGTTCAGTCTTGTAATACACTTCTTTGTTCTTCTTGCAACATTCTTCCAACAGCTGCATCTTATCTTGATAACATTTACAAGGCCAATTGTCCCAGAGGAAGGAGAAGAAGATTTTCAATGCTTTATACATTTAATTTCCTGACCCAGCAGATAATCATTAGTGAAAAACATAAGCTTGCTGAGCTGGCTACTGCCAGGGTCAGAGTTCAAATACACTGCAGTTCCAAAGCTTCAAGCAATTACATGTAAAATCATTTTTATTGCCATATTATTAATAGAATAAAATGCATTATATACGATTTTCTTTTTAACTAGAACTGTATATATGTTCAAATACATATTTTTCTAACATTTTCCTCCCTTTTAATACTTTTATTCTATTCTGAAATATAAACAATGTCATTTCATCCCCTAGCCTTCTCCTTTAAGGACTTTCAACCAGGTAAGTCATTTAGTTTATACTTCGGAAAGAATTTCATCTGAAATTAATTTTTCTAACTCAATGTCTTGGTACAAAGTTTCAGTTACAGATATATCAATAAAATCTTTGATCAATCTTTTCATGCAGGGAATCCCACAACAGACACATGCTCCTAATAGGAGCAGACCCACACAAATAGCAATCAAGATGTTCATTAGGATGGAACCCCACCCACCAAACAGACTCTGGAAAAAGTTCATCAGTGGGTTTGGGCCTGGTTCAGTCATGGCCGATACCTGCTGTATTACCTCTAGGTGGTCATTAATTTCATGTCGATTGTCTGGTATAAACGCACAGCATTCTTCTTTGATAAGCGCGCACGTACCACCTTTCGCCGCTAGGGTGAAGTCAAGAGCCATTCGATTTTGTAGCACAACAGTTCTCATTGCATTCAGTTCATCAGTCACTAGTTCAAGAGCAGAAAAAGTTGCATTACTCATTACTTCGAGAAGATTCGACAGCTTTCTCAACTCCCAGATCGATTTCACTGCTCCATATGCTGGAAGTATTCCAGCCCAGGATATTACACTGCCACTCAAGTCCATTTGAGTCAATTTTTCTTTGTTTTTTACGGAATGATGGTCTTTCCAACCAGCTTCGATTTGTCCCACTGGATTTACAGGTTTTCCGATTGGACCTTCAGGTTTCCGGGCTACATCTCTCACATTTCGTATCTTACCTAGAGGTAATTCTGCAGTATGTCTTATGGCCGGAACTAGATAACCCAAAAAACAACTGCCGGACCAATTCTCAGGTAGCCATTTGTATGCCTTTTTCCCACAAACAAAATAACAGTTTTCTACTTTAGTACTGATGCGGGTTAATTCTGAATGAAACATTTTCTTGTCTATAATAGACAGTTGTTTATGCAAAACAGGATTTCTCTGCACATCACTTAATGTTGTTTTCATTAAACTCAAATATGAATCATAATTCATATTACAAACAGTGCCTCTATCTTTAACTTTAATGTAACATTTATAAGATATGGTTATATTACAGTTACTCCAACCCACTTGAAGTGTATCATTCTTATAAAAACATACAATTCCCTTCTGTGTAATAGGCAAATACAATGCAATTTTGTCTTGTGATCTTACAGATCCTGTATCAAAAAGTAAATTCTCCCAAGTCTCATTTATCCCCAAGGGGACAGCGGACATTAACAGTCCTCCATATGCTGTTGGTATAGCAGTACAAACCCAGCAATTTGAAATGTTCATAGTCTTTACATATACATGCTTCATAGCTAGGTATGTGTTAAAGTTCGGATGCCAGTCTATAGACAGTTCATCACGTCTCTCCACTTTCACTTGTGTGGTTACATGTAGGAAAAACCACAACAAAAGGAAGGTCATCACAATCATAGTCAATAAATGCATAGTCAACAAGATGATTAAACAACATCTTTGGGGTTGATCTGTATTTTTACTCGTTTTGCTCTTGGCCATCCTGCCTTTGTTGTGTATCAGTCCCAAAATGTTTATCAAGTTGAAAATTCTTTACCGGTTTACAGTGCGTCAGATGGACCCAGGACGTCCTTTCAGCAACTTTGACTGCAGTAGGCGTTGCCAGCAGTACCTGGTACGGTCCTTCCCACTTTGGACTCGCCCAATTCTTCCTCTTCGTAACCTTCAACCACACCCAGGTCCCCGGAGTCAGCACTGCTTCTAGCGGTCTGGTCTGTCTTTTATCTGAAAAAGAGTTCAACTGCAAAACAGTTTTATTTGTTAACAGTTTTCTCATGTAGCTAGCTAATGAGCTGTCAGCCTCTAGTTCTGCAGGCATGAGAGCTTTCTACTGTGGCACATAATATGCCCTTCCAAATATCATTTCAAAGGGAGTCAAACCCTTTACATTTGGAACTATTCTCATGTTCAGCAGTGCCAAAGGCAGACAGCAAATCCAATTTTTCTGTGTCTCACTCACTAGCTTCCTCAATTTGTTTTTTAGAATTCCATTGTACCTTTCCACCAGTCCTGCAGACTATGGGTGGTAAGCACAATGATTCTTTAAGGAGATTCCAAAGAATCTCCCAAGCTGGTGAATTATCTGATTAACAAAATGTGTCCCATTGTCACTATAAATCCTTTCCGGTATGCCAAATCTAGGAATTATTTCTTTTACTGGGGCTTTTGCCATGGTTGCTGCATCCAGATTTTTAGTTGGAAAAGCTTCTACCCATTTGGAAAACATATCTATAATTACTAAACAGTATTTTTTACCTTCACATTTATTCAATTCTATGAAATCCATACAAATAGTGTGGAACAGATATAGTGGTATAGGAAAACTCCCTTGCTTGGGTTTGAATGCCCCTTGTGCATGATGTTTGTTACAAATATGGCATGCTGCACAAAATTTTTTTGTATAATTTATGAATCTGTATGTTTGGAATATTCAATTTACTAACTGTACCATCCCCCCTGTTGAGACATGGCACTGCCCATGGCTCAACAAAGCTGCATATCTAAATAAATTAGACGGTAATATTGGTTTCTTATCTTTGGAGACATGCAGTCCATTTTTGAGGATTGCACCTCGTTTCTCCCATTTTTGTTTCTCTGCTGTCGTAGTTAGTGTCTGCATTATTTTTAACATTTCTAGATCTAAAATCTCAGAGGGTTGTAATTCCTCGGTTAAAAGTAAAGTTTCTGAGTCTGAGGCTGCTTGCTTTGCAGCTGCATCAGCTTTTGCATTTCCTTTTGAAATTCTATCCTGTTGTTTTGTATGAGCTAAACATTTAAACAGCTACTTTAGTAGGTAACTGAATAGAATCTAGTAAGTTCAAAATAGGTTGCGCATGATTAATCGGTTTACCTTTAGATGTTATCATTCCCCTATTTTTCCATTGTTGTGCAAAAACATGCACTGTAGATAAAGCATACTGACTGTCAGTATATATGTTCACACATTTATCTTTCGCTAGAGTGCAAGCCCATGTCAAGGCTATCAGTTCTGCTGCTTGAGCAGATAGGTTATGCTGTAAAGGTTGGGCTTCTAAGATCTCTGTAGCTGTAACCACTGCATATCCTACTAGATTTTTCCCTGTAGGACCCCTTCTGCATGAGCCATCCACGTAAAATGTCACCTCGGCATCATCCAAGGGCATATCAGTGAGATCTTGTTTGGGCAAAGTTGTTTGTTCAATTTCCTGCAGGCAGCTGTGCGGTGTGCCATCCACAGGGGTTGGAAGTAACGTTGATGGGTTTAATGTTGTACAACGTTCAATTACCATATGAGGTTGGCTCAGCAGTATGGTCATACATGAAAGATGTCTAGCAGGAGATAAATATGCTATTTTTTCTTGTAGTAAAATTATCGCGACTGCATGAGGCACTCTCAATGTGAGAGGGTGGAATAACACCACTGAGGCCGAAGCCTGTATTGCCATTGCAGCTGCGACCACTGCTTGCACACAGTGAGGCAACGACCGTGCCACTGGGTCTAACTGTGATGAATAGTAAGCTATGGGGCATTGCTTATCCCCATGCTGTTGCGTCAGAACTGATGTCATGTATCCTTGTTTACAATCTACGGTCTGAAAGAATCTTTTGTGGTAATTCGGAAGTCCTAAAACTAATGAAGAAGCTATCAATTGTTTTAGTCTGCAGAAAGCTGTTTCTGCTTCGGGTGTCCATTGTAATATATCTTGTGCTGCCATTGGTGTTTTATATATTAAATCAGCCAGTGGAGCGGATTCTAAAGCATAGTTTGATATCCAGCTTCGACAAAAATTAGTTGTTCCCAAGAAGGACATCATTTCCTTCTTGGTCGCTGGTTTAGGTGCTTGTAAAATTGCTGTTTTTCTGTCTTCGTCTAATATTCTACCTGCATTGGATATTACATATCCTAGGTATCTGACCTGTTTTTTCTAAAGTTGTAACTTACTTTTGTTTACTTTGTGTCCTTGTGCTGCTAAAAATTTCAATAATGCTATTGTATCCTCCCTGCATTGATGCTGGGTAGGGGCTGCTAGCAAGATGTCATCTACATAAAGTAGAATCTGACTACCTCCTGGTGGGGTAAAACCTGCCAGGTTGCTTGCCATTTCTTGTGCAAATATCGTTGGACTTTCACAATATCCCTGCGGTAGTCGAGTATAGGTATATCTTTTACCCTGAAATGTAAATGCAAACCAATACTGGCTATCAGGATGTATAGGTATTGAAAAGAAAGCATTGCTTATGTCTACTACAGTAAAATATTTTTGTTGCGGCTTTAAATCGTTCAACAAGGTGTGTGGGTCTGGCACCGTAGGTGCTCTAGGTATTATTGCATTGTTTACAGCTTGTAAATCCTGTACCATCCACCATTCCCCGTTTACTTTTTTAACAGGAAATAGAGGGGTATTACATGGTGAATCAAGAGATTCTACCAGTACTCATTCCTTGAGTAATGCTGCTATTATAGGCTTGATTCCTTGCTCTGCATCTTTCCTCAAGGGGTATTGTCTTTTTTGTGGTCTAAATGCTGATTTTGGTGTAATAGTAACTGGTCCTGCTGTTCGAATAAGTCCTACATCTGATTTGCCTGTTGACCAAAGAATCTTTGGTATGTCACACAAGGCTTTTTCTTCTTCTTCTAATAAGAATGCTAATCAGCTGTCTTCACTAGTTTGTAAGTGTACAGCTGGATGTGTCTGTGTTAACCAGTTCAATTTCTGTTTTTGTATTCCCTGCTCTGATAATTCTAAATCAGTTTGTTTTTCCCACCTTTTTACTTTTTCTCCTAAGTCTGCCCATTTCATATTCTTATTTTTCGTTAAGCTGACATGTGGTAGTCAATTAGATTTGTACAGTGTCATGAATTCCTGAGGTAATGAACAGCTTACCACACTGTTTCCCTCAGTATCCCAATACAAGGTTCATAATACTAATCTGTTAGCAGGATTTTTGAATAATTCTTGTTCATATTCTTTATCAGGTCCTGGCATACTACAGTAGTATAGAGTACAGTGTAACAAATGCTGTTGGTCAGTGTCAAGGGAGGGGGCCTTACTGATGGCTACGTTCATCAGTTCCTCGGTTACTGCCCCTGGACCAGTTGTAACTATGTCCTGGCTGTATCAGTAAAAAGTCTCACCCTCCGGTCGCACCACGAAAGTATCCATTTGTCTTTGTGCCTCCATACCCTGCATAGTGGGAACTACCTCTATGCCAAATATCTGCATAAGATCTCTTCCCAGTAAGTTTACTGGACATTTTGCAGAAACTACAATTTTACTTTTCTGAGTCATACCTGAAACAGGGTCAGTTATTGCTATATCATGGGAGAGTGGCTCCCTATATAGCTGTCCGTTTGCTGCTTTTACTAATATATAATCAGGTGATTCGGAATATTCTGGTAACTTGGAGGGGTGTATCAAAGTTCGTGATGCTCCTGAGTCACACAGGAATTTTACTTCCCTTCCCTCCACCAGAAGTGTGACTTTCGGTTTTGTGTCTGCCAGATAGAGCTCCAAGCTCAGTAATGCCAAATCTAAAATTTCACTTTCTTCATCCTCTACATCTGCTTGCACTTCCTCTGTTCCTTCTACTACATTTACATTTGTCCTTTGTTTGTTAGCCTTTCCTGATGATTTCTGACTTTCATCACTATCGTATAGTCAGTCCGCATCATCCTTACTTTCTGTAGTCACCTTTTTATTTAGCCTGCAATCCCTTGCTAAATGTCCTTTCTTTCCACACTTAAAGCACTCACCTTTCTTTTTTCTCTCTTCAAAATCTTCTGACCGTTTGTCAGATTGTCTATTTCCCTGGGCATTTTTCTTACCCTTTTTACTGGACTGTACTACAAAAACCTCAGCTCCGTCTTCAGCAGTGAAGACTTGTGTCTTCTTTTTCTTTTTACTATTAAAGTGTCTTTCAGCATGTCTAGCATATTCAAGTAAGGCTTGTAACCTACTTGTTCGATGATCTATCATATGCTTCGTAATAAAGCTACTGATAGGTGCAATGCAACCTTCCAAAAACGCATTTTTCAGTTGCTGTTCATACGAGGTATCATGTGTCTGATTTTCAGGAATAGCCATACCACTATGGTTATTGAAACATTCCAATAATCTACCATAATACCCATCTACAGTTTCATTCTCTTGTTGTATGCATTGGTTAATGCAAGTCCAATCTGCTCTAGGTTTCCATTTTTCGGAAATTCGGTCTGTAAGACCTTTTACTCTGTTGTCTAGTTCTGCGTCACTATGTGGGAGTGGTTTAAGCTCTGCATTACGAGGATTCCAGGTGCCACAAATCATGTGCCAGTCTGGACCCACAATTTATCTAACTACCTTTTCTACTTCTTCCCCATTCAAGCGGTAACTTAGTCTCATACCTTGTAAATCTTGTAAAAACTTTGTGTAATTATCTTTTGGATGGGGGATTCCCTCTGTAGCTTTCCGAATATCTTCCGGTGTCCATGGTCTGTACACTAGAAGAGTTGTGTCCTGCTTGATATATAAAGGCTGCCTGTTCTGGAAATGGAGGTACACAGGTTTACATACCAATCATGCTATCTGGTGTGTTTGATATTCTAATATAGGTTTAAGTCTCCAGAACTGGTGTTTGCTTTAAAATGATTCTATTTAGGGTAGATAAGGACTTAGAATACTGGGTTATTCATAAGCAAGGATCACCCCTGAGGAGTCTTTGTGAAATACAGTGTATGGACTTAGCTTTCACT
This sequence comes from Protopterus annectens, assembly GCF_019279795.1. Taxonomy (NCBI): domain Eukaryota; kingdom Metazoa; phylum Chordata; order Ceratodontiformes; family Protopteridae; genus Protopterus; species Protopterus annectens. The sequence continues at coordinate 1,327,106,876 of NC_056739.1, read as the reverse complement.
CGGTCTAGTGAGGAAATTTGGTTGCATTTTAAGAATGTTTAATTGTTTAGTGAGTTACATGCTGAATCAGGCATTATATTCAATGATGACCCTAATAAGGAATGAATCATTAGACTATGGTGGGATAATACAAAGCATATGTTTATAACTAAAGCATTTTCTAACCACCACAGAGGCAAGGGGGTCAGTAAAGAGTCTGTTATCAATATAGCCAGCCAAGTTTCTGACTGGCCCAGATTTAAGAGGATTACATATGGGTTTTGTATATTGCCAACAGGGTCTGTGAAATATTTTAACAAAACATCTTGTGTATTTAAAGCATACATTGCTAAAAATTTTTATTTGTGAAATCATAATTAGGACATGCTATTATTCGCATAGTGGCTAGAATAGTGGTTATTTGACTTATAAATCTGAATACCCTGAAAAGATGAAAAGGTAGACACTGAAGGTTTTTAGATTAAACACAGAGGCAAATTCAAGATGAAAATAAAACAAGATTGTTAAGAAAAGCTCAGCAAGTATATAGTCAAGAGATACTTATATGGAAATATCTATTTTAGTAACGTCTATAAGATTTATACACTTACTAAACTGAGTATTTGCTTTTTGGGATTTTTTTCATAACCTCTACTAAATTGTTGTGTTACTTTTACTTAACTGAATTTCACTATTTCGACATACATAGTTATTAATTTACCAAAAAATGATTTAAATTTACTATGGTATTTGTTGTGGCTAATATCACCTTCACTGGAATTGTTTCCTAGGTTACAACAATGCACATGCCAGCTATGCCATGGAAAGGGACTGTGACTTGCCATGGGCATCCAAGCATGTCTTTCAGGCATATGTTGAAAAAACAACTTGTACTGCTGTGTGCTGCATGGGAATTACTTGTGTCTACTACCACATCCACAGGAAAAAAAGTGCAACTGAACGTATAGTGCTGTCTTCTTATACATAATATCAGAACATCATATGGTGATCTTTCCAATTTCCCCAAACCCAGTGTCCCACTTTCCTGCTCCCACCCCAGTAATCAACTAACCAGAGTGCCCCCCCCCTTTTTATAGATTCCTGGATCCACCACTGGTTATTGTTTAAAACTATACATGCAATTGCAACTGCATTGGTGTCTCTTTTTAATACTTCACTGTATTTGTGCTCACTGTTATTTGATTTAGTATTTAGTATTTGTTTTGTTTATAATTATTATTGTTAGTATTGTAACTGCTTTGGAGCTTTTCTCTCCGGGCCTCCACTGAAAACGGGCTCCTGGCCCAGTCAGACATCACCCAGTTAACAAATGTAATAAATAAATAAATAAAAAATAAACAAATAAATAAAAAACAAAAGTATTGTTTTTAAGATATTTTTTTGCTAATGATGCTTCTCTCCCTTGGTCTCTGCTATAAAAGTATTATACCAGTCAGAAAATACACTTCACAATTACAACAATTACCTAACTAAATAAAAAAGTAATTACAACTAATGTTATTATAATTTCTCAGTATTAATTACCATACAAAACTTAGACTCCATACTTTACGTGTAAACTCCATTGATATTAATATCATTTTACATTTTTTGTTTTCTAGTCATGTTTTCTTCTGAATCTGCACTTCCTCACTTTGTCTTTGTGGGTTTCTGCTGGTTTCTTGCCACATTCCAAAGACATGAGATAATGGAACTAGCATTCCCCAAGAAATGCTTGTTGGTGTGTGTGCTGTGTATGCTTCCTGCAATGGACTGGCACCCTGTTCAGCATTAGCTCCTCTGCACTGTGCTTAATGAGTGCTGGGATAGGTGTCAGCTCTGCCATGACACCACACTGGATTACACAGCTATATGGAAAATGAACGAATGAACAAATGAATTAGGACACGTCTGTTAGAAGCTAAGAGGAATCTATGGGGCTCACAACTACTCTTCCATGCTTGGATCTCCAGGTGAAGAATAAATTATTGCACATAGGCAGGAACAAGTTAAGTATTACAGGTTTTGAGGACACCGCTGTAATCAGCAGGCCTTGCTTTATTTTATCAAAAAGGGACTTTGTGCAAGAGCTATGGGCTCTGGTGACATGGTGATATGTTGTTGTTGTTCAGTGAGACAATATTTGGTGATGTATTTCAGGAAAAGGGCATGTATAATCCTTTATAGCATTGAATGCAGAACAGGGAAGGACAGAAATAGATACGTAGCCTTTGGCACAGTTAAGGCCTGCCAGGTTGTGGGACAGGCACTGGGAGTGCTTAAAGTCAACAATGGTGACAGATTTATTTTTCTTTCTGACTTCCTTGTAGGGGAGACTAAGGTAATTTGAGATCAGATTTCAGTTTGTAATAACTCAGACTGAGCTTCATTTTATGGCAGTGCAAGCAGGTAGTTGGAAAAGGCATAGTCAGTGCAACCAGTTTTCATTTGTCTAAAACTGGTAAATGTGCTTCCTCATTACAGTTCATAGGTTCATAGATTAGCACTAGGCTAACTGCCCTTGTGAGCCATTTTAAGCCTAGCCAGTTACCCCATGTGAAAATCAAACCCTGCACCTTGTGCCTGTAAGGTAAACCATTATGCCAACCTCCCATATTAAAAATTATGTCCTTAAAGAATTCAGTAAACATCAGACAGCATATAAGCTTTGTAATAAGTGTTGCAGAAGAATGTATGTACTTAAGACATAATTTGCAGTCATAATGACTTTATTTGGAAACATGGTTTCACTTATGACTAATTTACACTTTCACTCTTTCCTGCTTCCACTAGATTTATTTGTGGATTTAAATACTTAATTTTGTAACACAATATAACACTCTGGTGCTGTAGTCAGGCATAAAAAAAGCAAAAGGAGAGGTTGTGTTAAGCTGATATTAGAATGTGTTGACAACAATCCTAGGTTGGAAAATGATATGCATTCACAGTACTGAGAATTTAACATCTGATACATGGGGGTACTCTTAGCTAAATTACAAATTAAATAGTATGCTGTTTTATTGACCTCCAGAATTTGCAGCTAGGCAGTGATTTATAGAGCTATGTAGTACTACAGGGCATCTGTTTAAATGTCCAGTGAAAGGGGTATGCAAATAACATATAAATGAAAAAGTACAATCTAATCAGTGCATAATGAAATGCAAATGAAGATAGGGGAACGCAGGGCATGATCCATGGTCATACATTTCAAATTCATGCAGGCAAAACAAAATGCACGCAGAAAATGTCAGCATTGCATAAATAGCAATGTTAGGAGTAGTGATAACTATAGTGCAGCAGCGATGTTTAGTTTATAAAATTTCATTGGCATCTACCTAGTTCTTCCACAAACTAATGGATATGATATGTGGCCATACACACCAACAAAAGCAGAGCTTGGCATCCGATCAGCTTACAAATCAGGGGCTACAGGACTGCTTTTGTGTAGATAGTGAGAAATCATAAGAGCATTGATTGATCTGTAAGCTCATATAAAAGAACTGGAAGAATGCATGAATTTCCAATATCTGTGAATACTATGATATGTGTAGCTTTTACTATACTAGCCACAAGGAACTTCCAGAGACAAAAGGGGACACACTGACTATATCTCAGGTATCAGCCTGTAGAATACTGAAGATGTTCCTTAGTAAATTTCTGCCACATGGGGATGAACACATCTGTTTCCCCAACAAGCCAGAGGAGACAGCCACTACCATGAGTGGCTTTTATGATATTGACCACTTCCTGGAAATGCTGGGAACCACAGATACATAGTTATGAGATTTTCTCATTTTGCCACCGGTTAATTCACAAGACTGCCGAAGAATATTTTGTTAAATACACTGACTTATTGGCTCAATATTAGGGCTATTGACATTTGAATATTTCATCAAGGACCTACACAAGGTACATTTTTTATTCAGGGTTTAATTTATCAGTGCCTTATGTCAAATTGGGTTATGCGGCAATTATTTAGCCGTTATATTTTGATGTTGTAACTACATTTTTTTGTTTTTTTACAGGCTGGGCTTCTCGTATTGACATTTGGACATTATAAATATATATTTTGAGTGTGGCTATCATTGAACATTGGATGGACAATTTTGTGTGGGCTATGAATGTTCTACCACCTTTTAAGAGTGGCATGGAGGGGGGTCAGTATCTGATATTGAATGCTGCTATTATATATTAGTTTTGTCCTTCCAGGTGTGCTTGATTTAAACTAAACTCTGGGCAGCATGTATGTTTTTCCATTCAGGCCTATCTAATCTTGTTCAAACATGAGGGCTACACATTATCCAAATGTTGATTTTTATGTTTGTATTACAACAAATATGGTTTGATGGTATATATTTTTTGACAATTTAATTAACCAACTCATTCCATTATATTGTTGCATATTGGGAATTAATAGGTGTTTATTTTTAGGTCAGGTCAGGCCAAGTCAATATTTACTTCAGTGGTTTTGAATGCATGTTATCCATCTGATCTAGTAACAATCCAAGTGCCTTGCTTTGAGAATAATTTGTTGGGGCATTATATACATTGTTTGGAATTTTTGCATATCTCTATGCACCAGTAGGACCCTGCCCTCATATACTGTATTCAACATGCTTGGGTAGACTAAGCGCTCTGGTTAAAATTATTCACTTTATTTATGAATCAGTACTCAGTATGTTTTTTGGTGACTAATAAGTGACGATTATTATTGTTTATCTGATTCCTGCCCAATAGCTAATTCTGGACTACTTTCAATCTTTAGTGTAAATTTCTCTTTAAATGGTCTGTATGTATGACGTTATTGAATGGTGATGACAACCCTTTCATTTAGCTGACAAATTCTGACAATACTGTGCAAATTAGAGCTCTCTATAGGGTCTTATTTTGACCATTCGATCTGCAGTTTTTTGGTGGGAGCACATTTTGTTGAAGTTAACACTCTTTGGGGGGTTCCATCAGTGTGATTCCATTTTTTTTTTTTTTTTTAACAGTTACAGCAAGGGCTATTATTGGTCAGTCCTTAACACTGACAGCACAAATGGACATAGCATTGCTCTATGGGCATAAACATTTTTTGGTGTCTTTTTGGAATTGTGAGCAAGGGCTATTATAGGGTCATAGGTTGATACTAGGCTATCTGCCCTAGGGCATTTATAAGCCTAGCCAGAGTGTGTTTGGCTTTCGCCACCCTTTTAGATTAGTTGACTGTGTCCCTTGTTTGTAGGTCACAGAAGATAGCCCTTTTAAGGTTATCTTACTGTGCCTCTGTCTAGCAGGGACACAGAAGAGATCCCAGGGGTAAAGTTATGATCTCCCATCCACTTGTCAAGATTTCTCTTGAAGAGGGTCAGTGAAGGGCTCAGCCTAACATGGATTGGGATTTTGTTCCAGAGTGAGGGGAGCCTCTGGGATATGAATCTATCCCTCCAGCATGTCCTATTTATTTCTGTGCTAACTTTTAAGTCCCTAGAGCATGTAGCTCTAAGGGATTTGGATTTCTTGAGGTGTAGCATGTTCATTACTTCTGGGTTGGACATGGCTTTATACGTCAGGCACAGATCGCCTCTGAGCAGGCGGTAAGCAACTGAGTAGAGCTAGAGTTTCTTTAGCTGAACTGCATAGGGCATCTGTTTGAGACCCTTGTTCCTCTTGGTGAGGTACTTTTGGAGTCTTTCCAGTTGCTACAAGTGTCGGGTAAGGTACATCCCAAATGGGGCATTGTATTCAATTATGGGCCTAATGAGTGATGAGTAGAGAGGCACAATGACCTCTCTTGATCTAGATGTGAACCCTTTCATGATAAGGTGGGCTATATAGAAGGTCTTTCTAACCACTTTGGCAACGTGATTGTCAAAGGACAGGTTACTATCTACATGGGTCCCCAAATCCCTAATTACTTCTTCTGTGCTTAATGGATTACCACCTATGTGGTAATTTGTGGGCACTTTATTTTTCCCAAAGGGGATGACTATGCGCTTTTTGGCATTTAGCTTTAGGCCATGGTTTTGGCACCAGTTTTCCATCTCTGTGAGACCCTTTGGGAGGATGCTTGTGTCAGCCGGAGATTCGATTATGGCACCCAGTATGCAGTCATCTGCGAACTTGGTCAGCCATAGTCCTCTCGTGTTAGCCTGTGCCTCAAAGAAATATATACCGAACAAGAGAGGTCCCAGGACTAAGCCTTGTGGGACGCCACTTGTAACTGGCTTTGAGTCTGACATGGCACCTGTGATTCTGACCATGTGGGTTCTATCCCTGAGCCAGTTTGCAACCCATCTTGTGACATAGGGGTTGATATTTAAGCTGGTGAGCTGATTTATGATGCCCGAGTGGGGTATTGTGCCGAAGGCTTTTGCGAGGTCTAGGTAGGCAGTGTGGACTACCTATCCTTCATCTATGGCCTTGGTAACTGTTTCGAAGAAGTCGACCAGGTTCAAGAGGCAAGATCTGCCCTTAACAAAGTCGAATTGGGTAGGATCCAGTGTCTGGAGGTTCCCAATGTCATTGTGTATGAGTTCCATGATGATATGCTCCATAGATTTGCAGACCAGGCCAGTCAGGCTTATAGGACGATAGTTCCCAGGGTCTGTTGTGGCACCACCTTTGTGGAGCGGGACCACTGTTGCTGTATGCCATTCCTTGGGTACATATCCTGTAGTAAGGCTGAGATTGAACAGTGACTTTATGTGAGGGTTCAGTTCTTCTTGGAGCTCGTGTAAGATGCAGCCTGGGACACCGTCCGGTCCCACTGATGCTGTGTTTTTTGTTTTGGAGAGGGCAGCTCTCACCTGTGCATCTGTGATGTCAGTGAGGCTACACTCTGATGGGATAGACATTTGCTCTTTTGGGGGGGAAGGGGGGGAGAAGTTTGCACTGAACCTGTCTGCCAGGATGTTGGCAATGTCTGTGGGCTCAGTGTATTTTTTGTCATTTTGTATTAACTCAGAGCATATCTGGGAGTTGCCACCCAGGTTTCTGACATAACTAAAGAAGGCCTTGTGATTATCTTTAGCGTTTTGTGCAATTTTTCTTTCGAAGCTGACCTTAGATGACCTTATGAGGGATCATAGTTTCTTGCTAGTACTGACCAGAGTTGCCTTCCCTTTTTGGGATTTTGCTCTATCGTGTAGTAGCTTCCTCCTTCTGTTGTATAGCTTATTTATGGCCGAGGTCCACCAGACAGGTCTCCTGCCTTTGGAGGAGAGAGTCTTGGTTTTGTTTGGGATAGCATGATCCATGCATTCCTGTAGGTGTCCATAGAATGTGTCTGTAAAAGATTCTGCGGTTCGGGTCGTATTTTCCACTGGCCCAGGGGCTTTGAAGGATTCTACCTCAGTTTTGAGAAGTGTGAAGTTTGCTTTTGAGAAGTTCTTCACCGTGGTTTCCTTTGCTGGGGGTGGGGATGGGATATGGATGTCCATTGAGATTAATTTATGGTCTGATCTTACCAATGAGGGGTATACCTCTGGTGTGGAACATAGAGTCCCCATGTTGGTAATGACCAGGTCTAGTATGTTTTCCCCTCTTGTAGGAGTGGTGACCAGTTGTTCCATAGCATTTGAGTTTATAAATTCTAGGAACCATTGGGCGAGGGTGTTGGGGCTTGAGTAGTTTTCCCAGCCTATGTTTGGGTAATTGAAGTCACCCAATATAATGGTGTTTGGAGAGACCTTCATATTCTCCAGTGTTCTCAGGAAAACCAAGTGGGGTTCCTGAGTTTGGGAGGGTGGTGTGCAGCAGGCTACAAACTAAATGGCAGTTTTGCCCACTGTTAGTTGCACATGGATGGTCTCCTATGCTTTGTGCAATGTCACTAACCTGGAGGTGTGGGTATCTTTGATGAATATGGATACTCCCCCTCCTTTTGTGGTTCGGTCCGAGTTTTGGGGCCAAAAAGCATGGTATGAGGTATAACCTGGTAGTGCTGGGGTGCTCTCGGGAGCCTTGAAACAGGTTTCTGTCACTGCACAGATATCGATATTATCCATACTGAGGAGAGTCTCGAGTGCATGCATCTTGAGGTTTAGACTTCTGGCATTGAGCAGCATTTCCCTTAGTTTCTTTTTCCTTGTGTTGTCTATGGAGGTGGATTTGTCTTTTGAGCCTTGCCTAAAAAAGGCACTATGGGGTTGGCAAGAGCCTTAGCCAGTATTCAAAAGCCCAGGGGTGACAGGTGCAAGCCGTCCCTAGCAATGCAACGTGGCTTGTTGAGCATGTCATCCCAGGCTGACAGACACTGGATCCCCTTTGAATGACACCAGTATTTTAGCCAGTTGTTAAAATTGATAATTTTATCTTTATACTGTGGCATCATTCTTGGTGAGGGTAAGATGCTACTCAAGGTCAGGGTTATACCAGCCTGGGCTACATGATCAAAGAGCTCCTCTATGTCTTTTTTCATGTGTCCAGGGAGCTACATCTCAGGTCATTCACACCAGCATGGACAATGATGGAGTCATATTTGTACCTGCTATGGAGTGACCTGAGTGCTTGTGTTATTTGGCGGATCCTAGCACCCAACAAGCAGCTTACAGTGACCTTCTCTTTGTTCAGCCTTCTTAGCTAAAAAATAATTAGATGGTTGGTTTATGTACCATTCAAAATGTAGCATTGCTATGTTGGTTAATTCTAATTGTAATTTAGACCCGTAGGAGGCTTTTTGAAAATTTTAGTGAGTGGTTATTGAACAACAATGCTATATACTGTTGGGCTGAATACAAAAGGTATCATTCCTTTGTTGTAATTTGATTTTTTGTCACACCAGGAACAGCAGATCTGTCACTTTATTTATTTATTGGTCAATATGTCAATTGATTTAAATTTAATTTATGGATAAAACTTTTTGCTACATCCATTGCCATGGATTTGTCTAGCATTTTGAGGGGTTTGTCAGCCAATAAGAATGATTTGGGTGTCTTTGGTTTGGGCATTGGTACTGAAACACATAATAATCCTATCCCAACAACTATGGAGGCCTCTTGTGAAGCACATTTTCAGAATCTAACCAAACAAATGTGGTCTCTTAGAACCAATGTCTGGCATGCAAAATTATTCAAGGCCTATTTGGCCAAAGATATGGCTCCACGTGGCTTGAGGGTTCACCTTCAGCCTTTGGTGGGCAAAATTGACAATGAATTGATTGAACAATGGGTGAATGCCCACCAACAAGCATCAATGGGCTTTGTTAAAATCCTATCAGCCTATTATGATAGGACCATTGAAATGGATACGGTGGAAGTCACCAAGCTGTGTGAGATTACCAAAACATATGAGGGATTACTAGCTTACCAAATTTGTCTCAACAAATTAAACAATGATTTGGTCAGTTTGAAGCAATATCTCAAATCTAGGAAGATGAGAAAATTTTAGAGGGATTTAACAGATTATTAAAAGGGAATCCAGTTTAATAACATGAGTAAACAGATTAGGTTTAATGATACGGCCACCAAAAGGGGTAAAAGTAAGAGACCCAGATTAATCTTGAAAAGAGCTACACAGTCCAGTTCTAATTACGAAACTTCTGGTGATGATTCATCATCTGCAACAGACCCCAACACACAGCACCTTGGAGATTCTCCCACAGCTAAAAGAGCTAACCCTTTAGACAACAGCAGGTCAGGGGTGTAGGAAACATACAAGGAATAAACAATACCGATGGCCTACTGGAACTGATGACACGGACATAACAGATCAGAATAATGTACTAAACATTTCCAGTGTATCGTGGTCTGACATACAAATAAAAGTGTTGAACAAGGGACTCAATTTTATTCCCAGTTTCTTTGTGTCAGAAGACAAGCTAGCTCAGGATGTTATTGCCTTTTGTAGATTATTAAATCTAAGAATGTTTTTCAAGAACTCCAACAATGTTGCATGCAGTGACAGATTTCAATATCATAGGTCCAAATTTACACCCTCCCATGCACTCCCATGTGTTGATGTTTCAGACTTCTGTATTAAAGGATTTACATTACAATTTGAGGGAACATATGTGTAAAACTAACAACTTCTCAAAGATCGAAACAGTAGCTTTACAACAATTGATTGAAAACAGGGACTTGGTTAGTTTACCTGCAGATAAAGGGGGAGCGGTGGTGGTCATGAACTGGGCACATTATAATGAGGAAGCATTGAGACAACTAGGGGATGGATGCTATTATACTTGCATGCCCTTAGATCCCACCTTCAGGTTCAGGAAAGAAATTGACCAATTTTTGAGGTTAGCCAGGGAAGAAGGTATTATTTCTGATCAGTATCAATACCATTTAACGGTCATGGATCCTATTAATCAATACATATATTTTCTTCCCAAAATATATAAAGACCTGATTCAGCCACCAGGTAGACCTATTGTCTTGGATAGGGATTCTTTGACAGAACCCCTATCCCAATTAATCACTAGACATTTGCAATCTCTACTTAAGTGGGTAAGATCCAGATTGCAAGACACCACAGAGTTTCTCCAGATCATTGCAGACACCCAACTAGGATCTGGGTGGTTACTCTGCACTCTGGATGTCTCCGCCTTATATACCAATATTCCCCATTGGGCGGGTTTGGATGCCCTGGAGTATTGGTTACGGATGTCTGAATTTTACTCTCCAGGTTTCGATACTCTTCTCCTTGGGCTTGCCGAACATGTATTGACTAAGAATGTTTTTTACTATCAAGACAAATTTTATTGGCAAACTCAAGGGATGGCCATGGGGGCATCATTTGCCCCAATTTACGCAGATTTGTTCATGGCCTATGTGGAGGAGTTTTTGATCTATGATAATAGTCACAATATATACCTGGATGAAATCGACATCTGGAGAAGATTTTTGGATGATTGCTGGATGGTATGGAGATTGGATGTTATTTATCTAAGGGAGTTTGTAGAGTACTTGAATGATAATAAGTGGGGTATCAACTTTACAGCTAATTATCACTCCCAGAGTATTACATTTTTAGATGTATTAATTACGAGGAATGAGGATCACAGATATATTGTAAGTACCCCCAGTACAATTCCCTTCTCCATGCCTCCAGCTATCATCCACCCCACATCTGCAGGAACATACCCAAGTACCAGTTTCTCAGAATCAAACGTATCTGTTTGGAGAATAATACATACCAACATCACAGGCAGGACCTTATTTCTAGACTTAAAGTTAGGGGTTATGCTATGGGGCATGTCCTAATTGCTAGCAATACTGTCTCCACTATGGATAGGTGGGAGACTTTACAGTATAAACAAAAATCAGTGAATAATCAAGCAGTCACTCATCTAGTGACCACCTATGGCAGAAATATAGATCTTCTACTCAATAGCGTGCAGAGACATTGGAATATATTACAGGCGGATGAATAGTTTTCTACAATTTTGGGTGACAGGTGTCTGTTCTCATTTCATAAGGGTAGAAATATTGGTTCCCAGTTGAGCCACTATATGCACATTCTCAGAGGCCCCAATAATCTTAGTCAAAGAACGTTGACTGGGGACCCTCTAGTAGGTTGTGTACCATGTGGCCATTGCACTCATTGTAAGAATGTTAGCAAAACAAAGGACTTTACTAGTCATAATACAGGCAATATTTTTGATATCTGTTTTTTTGCTAACTGCGGGTCTGATTGGCTGGTTTACCTAGCTACCTGTACCTGCTCTGCATTCTATGTTGGTCAGACCTCTAGACCTCTAAAGATCCGTATTTCTGAACACCTAAGTGAAATCTGGAACAAACAACCTAGTAATGCCTTATTTAAACATACTAACAAACACCCCAGTGCTTCTTTTAAATTTACAATTATAGATAAAATCATGGGCAATACGGCTACTAAAGCAGGATGGCATAGACTTTTAAATTCGAAAGAAAAGAAATGGATTGTAAAATTGGGTGCATTATTTTCACCTGGATTAAATGCATATTTGTGAGGAGCCAAAGGTTGATGGATATGCATTCACATGTATAGTATTTAAATGTGTCTAACATTACTAACTTTACACACTGAGGAAAGCTAAGTAATAGTGTTAGCCGAAACCAGTTTGTTGCTTTGGACTACCTATATATTTTATAGGAGTCTAATAAGCTCACAGTTTTGCCATTGTCTGCTGGCTTTGTTTTTTGTGTTATGAACCACAGATACACCCATGTGGCAATAAAGGTCTCACCCAGTGTCCTTGGACAGCATTACACCAGTATGAAGGGCAACCATTCCAGAAAGTTGCCAAGTAGTGTGCAACACACAGGGGCTGATATTCCATGTGTTTGGGAAGTGCCCTGACTGTGTTCATTATTCCCACATATAGCATACAAGTCATTTGTATTGCCACTTCCTGCAGTAACATCCCACAGAAGCATCTAGTAGGTAAGTGCATGGACACTGGTACACCCACATATTAACAGCCACAAACAGTACATACACAAGTCTCACCCCTTTTGTATCTCCCCCATTGTCACTACTATGTTGCAGGTGAGTAAGGATACCAAATGGAGCTCTGTTTGATGATGACCATATGGAACCCATAAAGCACAGCTGAACAGCAATATAACTCTGCCCATACCCAAACCAAGAATGTGCTAGATAATATGGTCAGCCAGTGTAAACCCTAGTTCCCTGCTTAGGCATACCGGGGGGTACTGCAGTATATCCCATCTCACAGCCTGCCTGCTCTGTATAGCATGCTGCATGCTCCATAAGACAATTATTTGGAAGCAGGCAGGCCAGCCAGCATCTTCAGCCACTAGTATATCATCCAGTAGCAGCAACAGTGCTGGCAGTGACCATCAAGCAACAGCCCATAGCACCCCCCCCCCCTCGCCTGGACATTGTTGTACAAATATGCATTAACACAGAAGTGGCAATGTGTAGTCTACCTCTATGGGCCTCAACATTTATCCAATAGTGCAGTGTCACAGAACAGCATGATGCAAACAGTGTTATCCATTGGCTATGTTTTGCAGTACATAGTCAAGTCATGATAAGTGTCAGACATCACTGCATACACCACTCAGAATGGAGGGTGTGAGGATCACAATATTTGCACAGTTGTCAAGGGATACATGGATACAAGGCTGTCTATACTACCAGTGGGGGGACTACTATTCATCAGAGGTGAAGACTGGATTCATAGAGACAGGTTCTACTGGTGTCAGAGGTAACTCCTCTATAGAGTGCCACTGCAGGTCCATGCAATGGAGCCACTGTATTGGGAAGTTATAGGGATGCATTGTTAGACCAGCAGCACAGACCCTGCAATGTATAGACAATGCTGGCCCAGATACTCCCTAAGACATAGAACTGACAGAACTGGTGGAACAGAACCTGTGGGGGTGGGGGGACAACACATGAACTACTTCATTCAGAGTGGCCCTGTGATATAGTCAGTCATAACATTGGTATGGGTATGCTACTACCCCAACTGTGGTAGGTGCAGAATGTATTTCATATCATAGTCATGCAGTGTGGTCATCATGGCCATGCACATCTCTGTGGCTACAGGCAACACCAGCAGGATGGGGCCCTGTTGGTGGCACTTGATAACATCCTTATGGAGGTAGCCATGGAAGCTGTGCATGCCACCAATGACTGCATGTGGATTATCATATCACTGTCCTTGGGGTCCATGGTCTGAAGGAGGCCCTTCCAGTACTGGAATGCATCTTCCTAGAGGAAAAGCACAGTGATTAATATCTCCATTTTGAGATGGATATCTGTAGAGTGTGCACAGATTACAGCCCAGCGTAACCGTTGGTTCAGTCCAAGAGCAAACCACATGTCTGAGGTAGACTGTGACAGTGGCTGATGCCAGCAACCACTTCTAGTTTGCCATACAGGATTCATCTGTACATCTAATGTGGTGCACTGATCTTTCATTGTGGTTCCAGTATTAGCAGTGATGGTCCTATCAGTCACAACCTGTTTGACAGTGATGATACTCTACCATGCTGTCCATTCTCTAGGAAGGCTGTATGGGAGGCTATACTGTGATTCTGAAGCAGTGGGTACAGGCCCACCCAAGAAGGTGACAGATAGTATCAGTGTGTCTTGAGATGATGAGTTGAGTTGTTTCTTGGCTTCATCTTCAGACTCTTGGCAGGCATTGACTTCAGCCTGTTGACCTGGTCTAGCCTCAACAGGTGTCACAATGGCACTGGTTTGCCCTGTGGATATAGAATAAAGTGTTTAACTGCATGATAGTGCCTAACCTGCAATCTCTCATGCCCCATGATGTGCATGCAAATCACAATTGAATTAATTGTAGCATATATGAAAGCTTACCTGTGCTGACAGTCACCTGAGGATGAATGCCCAATGTACCTATGAAGCCCATAGACATTGGTTAGTTTGAGCTCCCTGGCATCTATCTGGGCGGAGTTGCCATATAGGTCATGCATTAAGGTTACAAACCTGATAGGTCTTTATAAGAGATGCATGGCATGTAGACATCCTTGGTTCTCATGTCCACTCCTCTTGATATGACATATGGCATGTGGACATCCTCAGATCTCACGCCCACTCCTCTTGATATGATGCCTGTCCCCATTGTTACCATGCAGAGATGCCAGGAATGACTCATCACAAGTGAGTGTTGTACAAGATGGAGGGCCACTCTATAGGTACTGACCAACCCACCACTATACTACATGCCTTTTGCGAAGCCTATGTTATCATGACATTTACATGCTACCAATATTGTTGTATGGTACAGTTTCTCCCACTCACAACACTGACATAGTGCATCACTGTAGACTGTGCCCACATCATTGTCTCATACAGGCTGGTGGGTGCCCCTCCCCAACAGGCCTCACCCATCTGAAGTGTCTGTAACAAAATATCATTCTCTGCAGAGCTGAACTTGTCCAGCCTCTGCTGTGTGCCACCATTGGAGGACATACAAATAACCAGGAGGACATAAACAGCATAGTACTAAAAAGGTCATGTGTGAGCACTCAGAGGTAGCCAAGGAGAGAGTGACAGCAGCAATACTGCTCAGAACACTATTTTTGGGTTAGCCAGGAGTGGGTATCCTATGGGGGGGACCACATATGTGCTGCATACTGGCATTGTCCAGTGTATGACATTATGTCTAGAGGTGGGGCCGAACCTATCCCAGGAAATGGTTGTGGTACATAGCTCAGAGGGATAAACTGCATCTCTTGTATGGTGCTGCCCTGTGTGTGTGTGTGTGTGTGTGTGTGTGTGTGTGTGTGTGTGTGTGTGTGTGTGTGTGTGTTTGTGTGGTAGCACACAAGAGCATGGGTGATATGGGGAGTGGGATATAATGGCAATAGTAGTGTGTGTATGGATAACTCTTGCAATTATACTTGTGGCAGGGGGCACTGATGTTGGGGAGCAGGCAGGGGTAGAAAACACACCACCGCAAAAGCAGTAAAAATGCTCTAAAACCACAAAACACTCACAGAGACTGGAGAAACGGTCACCATCCACACTTTATTGTGCTTCCTAGTACTTCAGCATAAAGTCTTCCAGGGAATGATTCATCACAAGGATATTGCTAAGTTAAATACAGTTCACTAGAACAATTAGCCAATTAATGAGTCGTGGTGATGCAAATACATTAAGACAAAACAGCTGAATGAAACAATCAACTCTAACTTACTACTAGCTGACATTTAATAGTAATACAAATATATATAGCTAACCTCACTAAAACCCAGCAAATATATCCCAGAAAATTGGTAAGATAACATTTAAAATGAAATACGTATAACTAAAAAATACATTACAATTAATACTATTATTTTATCCATACAAATCCAGTTTCATATTAAGACCATCAGGCCATAAGGTTCCGTAATTAATAATATATCTACTCTCTATTCTAAGAAGAGTATGCACATGATCGGCACCTTGTATTACATATGACTTGTTTAATACAGTAAAAAATAAATCACTAGTATTTCCATTATGGACAGAATGGAAATGCTGAGCTATAGGGTTATTGAGCCTCATATTCCTAACATCACCCAAATGTTCCATGATCCTTCTCTTGACCATCCATCTAGTTTGTCCAATGTACCACTTAATGGACTGACAATTGCATCCAATGGCATAAACAACACCTCTACTATTGCAATTGTAAGACCCTAAGGCCCTGAAATTTTTCCCATTAATCAAACTCCCTGAAATGTTCCTAACCTTGTCACATATATTGCATCTTCCACACCTAAAAGTGCCCACTGTGCTTACATTATCAGTAACTTTACGGATGGCCTTCACATTAAGTAACTCTTTTAAATTAAAAAAATCTGCTATGTGAAAATATAACCCTGCCAGTAAAAAACCTCCCCGCCTCATCATCCTGTTGGATGATGGGCCAAAACCTATGTATAAGGGCTTTCAAAGTCTCTGAAAAGGGAGAACATTTGTTAACAAAAATATATATCTTCCTCAGAAACTTTTTTGGAACCATTATACCTATTACCTTTTTTACCTTTGTTTCGGCCTGATGACCTCAAGGGAATAATATCACGTCTGGCCCTATCTTCAGCTTTTTTCAAAATGTGCTTAGAATAACCTCTGCTGGCTAATTTAGATGTCACTATGTCAAACTCTCTATCCAAAGTTTTTTATCATAAACATTACCACCAGTACACCTATATTCTCCAAAAGGTAGAGAATTTAGCAAATGTTCTGGGTGCATACTGTCTGCACTTAGAAAATTATTGGCTGTTGTGTCATGATAAATTGTTCCCTGGAAGGCTTTATGCCGAAGTACTAGGAAGCACAGTAAAGTGTGGATGGTGACCGTTTCTCCTGTCTCTGTGTGTGCTTTGTGGTTTTGGAACAGGCAGGGGGGCAGCATCTTTGTGTGCAAGTGTCTTTTGCAGGCCAGAGCAATTATGACCTTTAATAATGTTATCCCTCCATTTTGTTTAATATTACCTACTTCCATGAAGAGACACACACAATACCAAGGTGGTATAACACAGCATATGGCCAGCTAGATGTGTGTGGGGGAGGGTAGGATGGCTGTCCTGTTGCAGTGGGCTGTCATCCCTGTGTATGGTTATAAGAAGACAAGTGCATAGCTATAGCAGGTTACAACTATAAGTGTGTGCTGTGGAGACATATAATAATGAACACTAATTATAATAGACATTCCACAGGGTAATTTACACTATCTGACACTGATAATATATGTTTCACTACAATGCTGTAAACCTCATTTTAGTTTCTCCAAGTTTTTTGGGTTTCTAATACCATGATGGGAATGGACTCCATTCCTTTGTCAAAATACGATTAAAGTTCATGAAATTAGTGTTGTTTCAATCTTTGATGTTAGCCAAAAGTGCCCTTTGCTGCACGTGCCATGTGCCCAGAACTGACTCCTGTAATTCATGCATAGTTACATATATTGATAGTGACTGTGAATTCCTTTCTATGAGACCCATTGCTCCTCCTACTACTGGAACTGTCTGGGAATCCTTCTTCCACATTGCCATGGTTTCCTCTTGTAAATCCTGGTATGTTCTGACTTTGTGTCTCTCTGTACACTGGGTGTAGCAATTTCAGTGATCAATGCTACTTTTGTCTTAATTTCATGGACTACTATATCTGTTTTTCTTGCATCTATTTTTGAACTGTTGGTAATGTGTGATCCCATGTAATCTAAACTTCATCATTTTATGGCCCACGTTTCCAATGCTTTTCAGCTACTTCAACATTGTAATGTTTGCACAATCCCCAATGCAACAGTCTTGTCACATTATTATGCCTTTCAGTATACAGACCCTCTGCCATTAGTTTATCACACCCAGCAACAAGATATGTGACTGTTTTCAATTCTGTTTTACAAAACCTGCATTTGTCTGTTTCTGTGACATGTTCAGTGGACTTTGTAAACCAATGTGTACATAGTCCACTATCCTGGACTGAGAATATTAACCTTTTGTCTTCTTGTTTACATTCACCTCTCCTTAACCATTCCTGTGTGAGATCCTGATGGACATGAGGTTGTTCTAGAAATGTTCTGTATTTGCAACTATATTTATGCCTTTTCTACATTTCCTGCCTTCTCATCTGATCCTTCACCTTATATTCTTTCTTTTCTTTTTTGACACATTCAGTTGATGCCTGATATTTGTCACTTCTGGTTTGATTTCCATTCCCATTTGCTTCTGATAAATTCAGTGGAGAAGTCATCTTAGATTTGGTCTGCTTATGTTTTAAAACTTTCAGTATGGTTGGATCTTGTGAGGTCAGCAGATACGTATGCAGTCCTACAACTGCAGATCTATACACATAATCAGTTTTGAGGAGGTATATACCTCCTTCAGAATGAGGAATATATAATCTTGGTATACAAGGATTTCTATAAATCATTTGATAAGTGTGAATCATTTTTCTTGTTTTCCTGTCCAGCTGATCCAATACCTTTTGGGGTCAGTCAGTCACCCCGAAACTGTAAGTTAAAACAGGAAAAGCAAATTGGTTTATAGCTTGGACTTTGTTCCAAGATTTCAGGGCTGTTTTCAGTTTTAGTTTTAGTCTTCTAAAATATTCCTAAGTTTTGTACACATTTGTTCATGTTTTATTGTTGATCCTTTATGAATTCCTAGATATTTACACACTCCCTCTTGCTCAAGTTCCTTTATATCACATTCCTGTTCAAGACTGATATTTTCTTGGTACTGCAGCTTTCTTTCTTTAAATGTTGCTTTTGTATATTTATCAAGAATTAATGACATTTTTATCCATCCATCTGTCCATCCCCAACCCCTTTTCCCATACTTACACATGCGGTCGGGGTGTCACTCAACAGTGACAGTCTTCTAAAGCCAAGGTTTACAGTGCTGGGTGGCTAGCCCATAGGTTCATAGGTTCATAGGTAGGTACTAGGCTATTGGCCCTAAGGCCTATATAAGCATAGACAAACAGTGCCCTGGCTTTTGCCACTCAAGAAAATTATTTTCCTGTGCCCCTGTCAAGCAGAGCCACAGAAGTGATCCCCGGGGTGAATTTCCTATCTCCCATTCAATCATCAAGATTTTTCTTGAAGAGTGCTAATGAGGAGCTTTGTGTGATATATATATAGGTAGTTTGTTCCAGAGTATGTGAAGTCTCTCGGACAGGAATCTATCCCTCCAGCATGTTCTGTTTATTGTGGTGACAAGGTTTAGGTCCCTAGAGCGTGTAGCCCGGCGGGATTGGGATTTCTTTACGTGGAGCATGTCCAACAGCTCTGGGTTTGACATAGCTTTGTATGTTAGGCAGAGATCACCTCTGAGTAGGTGATATGCGACAGAGTAAAGCTGGAGTTTTTTGAGACGGTCTGCGTAGGGCATCTGTTTGAGGCTGGTAATCCTCTTTGTGAGGTACTTCTGTGGCCTTTCCAGCTGCTGCAGATGTCTTGTGAGGTACATTCCAAAAGGGGCGTTGTACTCTATAATGGGTCTAATGAGTGATGAGTAGAGGGGAACAATGACCTCATTTTTCCTGGATGAGAAACTTTTTGTGATGTGGTGTGCCATGTAGAAGGATTTCATGACTACTGTGGTGATGTGATTATCAAAGGAGAGACTACTGTCCACCTGTGTCCCAAGGTCTCTTATCACACTTTCGGTGTTAAGTAGACTACCGCCTATGTGGTAGTTCATGGGTACAGAGTTTTTACCAAAAGGGATGACAATGCACTTTTTGACATTGAGCTTGAGGCCATGGCTTTGACACCAGGCATCTGTCTCAGTGAGGCCCTTTTGTAGGATGTCCACATCATTAGGAGATTTGATTATGGCTCCTAGTTTGCAGTCATCTGCGAACTTTGTTAGCCAAAGACCTTCTGTATCATCTGAGAAAGTTTTGACTACTTGCAGTTGTGCTTTCAGTTCCTCAGCTGATGAACTATACAGTTTTAAATCATCCACAGAGAGACGATGAAAAGTCTTTACACTTTGTTGTTTTCTGGGACCCAAATAACTATGACCTAATCTGTTAAGTAGATAGCTTAATAGGTTAAGGGCAAGACAAAAGAGCAGCAGTGACAGAGTCACCTGGAATATTCCCCCTTGAATTTTTATCTCTGGGATAATAATTTATCCTTTATCATGGCTATGAAACTGCTGCTTTAGTTCTGGGTGAATGTGGTACCTATAATGGAAGAGAATTGAGCAGAAAACTGGTGTTTTTCCATGTGGTGAATATGATTCCAACTGCTGAAAGTAGATCCCTGCACTGCTTCTCTTGCTGCACATTTTGGTGTTTATATTGGCAAAGCAGCCATAAGCCTTGTAAAGAGTAATAGTTTGTCTTGTATTTATGCTAATGAAACCAGATTACACCTTTGTCTATGAATCGCTGTGTTTCACAGGACATATTAGAGGCATAAGGTTTAGGTACATCCTGTTATTCATCACCAACATGTCATGCACTCAGATGGGCAAGCTCTGTGAGTATGTGTGTTGCACAACTATGGAGCATTAAGCTGCATTTATATGAGACTCAAAGATCCCTGCAGGGTGTGAATCTCAGGCTGCTATCTCTTTTTGCTACAGATTTGTTGTGAAAGCTACCCAATGGAAGTGCCCTCTGAAGACTGCCTGCCTGGCATATGGAAGACAACAGAATTGCTCTGCATCTCCTCCATAGCTAGTTCAGCTATTGGGACCACACATAGGTTCCTTCAGGAAGGTAGATGCCTGTCTCAGCCTGGCAGCATGATTGCTTGTCTAGGCTGTCTGTCTAGGCTGAGTAGCATCACATGTAGTGTTGATTAGTGTAGGACTGGTATGATGACCTGTGAAACAGAAAATCTGGAGATCTCCAGATGTGAGAAGCAAAAATGAGGGAGGGATATCTCTGATGGCATCATAAGTACTTCACATTTCTACTGTGTACAGTACTGCTTTCAATATATTGGTTTCTATTTTTCACAATTCTGCTCCTAATATTATTTATTTTCTCTGAGAGGTACCAGAATGTCTCAGATTGGCTGTTGTGTGCTGCAGCTGACAGGTAGTTTGTTGTGACAATTGTTTGTAGGGCAGGACACAGAGTTGTGCTCCCAGGTGGTCTGTGGCCACCATTTTATGCCTTTGCTTCATTACACCTGATTTGTTAGTGTCATTGTTTCTTGTTTTATTGCACCTAACATCACTAGTGTATCTGCCTCCACTCTATTGTAAATAATTGTGGAAGTGTTACTTGCTGTCCTACTTGTCGGTACCAGGACTTGTTGCGGCCTTGTTTGCACATTCAAATGCTAGTGTACTTTTTTCTTAGGCTGTGGGAAACATTTCAGTTTTCTATGTGCTTGCACATGCACATGTATGTATATATGCAGTGTAGGTTTGCACTGTCACCTGTGTATCAGTTACCTGTGTATGTGTTACGTGTATCCATTCTGTCTTTTATCATGGGTGGAATATGAGTCAGTAGAGATTGCTGGTACAATGGGATTAGTTGTATCCTATATTCTGTCCTATGGTATATTTGCCACAACATCTCTGAGTCTTCATCACTAATGTTATACTTTCCTATTCTGTCATCCTTCTGCAGGCCACTGTGGTCCACCTAGAAGTGTAGCTATTCCTTTTGGAGCCCACAGCCATTCTCCAATTTGCCACCCTTTAAAAAATGGTGCCAGGTCCAAGAAAAAAAAAACACTCTGTTCTTTAAATTGTTGCAGACTGCTTGCTACAATTGTAAGTAATGGATTGCTACAGCTAACAGTGAGCATTGCCTCAACAAAAATGCATTACTGGCATTCATTTTGAGGTACCACTAATGAACTAAACTATATAATGGGTGCTAATGGTGGTAATGAACTTCCACAAATGCATTACCAGTGTTCAGAAAATGAATGCCAGTAATGAAGTTCATGCCCCCTGACATCTTGTATCCAGGGCAGCTGTCCCCTTCACCACAGCCTAGCTATGCCTCTAAATCTACAAGAGTCACAAGCATGTTAAGTGATGCCCACTGCTACCCCAGCTGAAGTTGTGGCTGAGGCTGCTGAAAGGAGATAGAGGGTAACTCATGTAGGGAATTCAGCTTATCCCAAGTCAATAGCCCATCCAATCACCAGCCCCAACTGTGCCATTTAAATGTGTGATGAGGAGGCATTTGCCAAGGAGATGGCATGCTTGGTTGCAATGCATCAAGTCCTCCTGCAGTGGGTATCAGACTTCCTGGACTGGCTAATAATGCTATTAGGTCACCAGAGAAACATCTAGCCTATACCATCTGCCATAGTAGTGTAGCAAGGGTGGGAGTGAGGGGGTGTCCATACCAGGAGCAATGAGGTAGGGGACATGATCAAGAGAGTTAATGACCTTCATTCCTTTATTTATTTATTTATTTATTTTTCCTGTACCAAAACACCTGTATAGAAAGGCATTTTGTATTGTATGCCAGTATTGGCTTACTACAGCATAAAGAAAGATGTCCTCTTTATTTTTCAGCTGAGGGGGGCTGGCATCCCTTTTTTATTTTTGTATTTTTGCAGTGGGTGTAAGGATCAGCTCTGAGCCCTTTCTTATTTGCAATGGTGATGGACAGGTTGACAGACGAGATCAGACAGGAGTCCCCGTGGACTATGATGTTTGCAGATGACATTGTGATCTGTAGTGAGAGAAGGGAACAGGTGGGGGACACCTTGGAGAGATGGAGATATGCTCTAGAGGGAAGAGGAATGAAGGTCAGCAGGACTAAGACAGAATATATGTGTGTGAATGAGAGGGAGGATAGAGGAATGGTGAGGATGCAAGGAGTAGAGGTGGTGAAGGTGGATGAGTTTAAATACTTGGGATCAATAGTTCAGAGTAATGGTGAGTGTGGAAGAGAGGTGAAGAAGAGAGTACAGGCAGGATGGAGTGGGTGGAAAAAGAGTGTCAGGAGTGATTTGTGACAGACGAGTACCAGTAAGAGTGAAAGGGAAGGTCTACAAGAGGGTAGTGAGACCAGCTATGTTATATGGGTTAGAGACAGTGGCATTGACAAAATGGCAGGAGTTAGAGCTGGATGTGGCAGAGTTAAAGATGTTAAGATTTGCACTGGGTGTGACGGGGGGTGGACAGGATTAGGAATAAGTAAATTAGAGGGTCAGCCCAGGTTGGAAGGTTTGGAGACAAAGCCAGAGAGGCAAGATTACATTGGTTTGGACATGTGCTGAGGACGGATGCTGAGTATATTGGGAAAAAGATGATAAGGATGAAACTACCAGGTAACAGCAAAAGAGGAAGGCCTAAGATAAGGTTTATGGATGTGGTGAGAGAGGACATGCATGTGGTTGGTGTGACAGAGCAAGATGCAGAGGACAGGAAGAAATGGAAACAGATGATCTGCTGTGGCGACCCCTGATGGGAACAGCTGAAAGAAGATGATGATGATGTATGGATTGGCTGTAGGAGGCCAATGTACCATTTAGCTTGCTGTAGTGTAAGCTGAAGTCCTTTTTTGTTTTTGTTTTTTTTTTTGTTTGTTTATTGTTTTTGCTCTTCTCTTGAAAATTTAAGGGGAGCACAATATATGGAATAGACACTGGGCAAAGATGATCCAGCTACAGCTCTGACCTGCCATCCAGACCCAGGGGCACCACCTATTTATTCCCAGTAAAGACCTCTGTGTTAGTCTGCTGCTGGCAGGCTGCTTGTACCTTACCCTATCCATGGCCTTTTGTTTATTGATAAAAATCATAGGTACTTGCTAGGTTAGTGATCTGTGAAGATCTTAAGAAGTACAGCCTTACATTCCCATGTTAATTTATAGCCCTTATATTTTTGCATATGAATAACTCAAAGACAGGACAAACAAGGATATGTTTGGATGCTTACATGTTTCCTCTATCCATGAGGGACAGGCGTTATAAATTGGGGATGAATTTGTGGTTACCTATCCATTCATCCAAATTACATTTGGATAGAGTAAGTGAAGTACTTTACTTTATGTGGAGTGGAAAATGGTTCCATAGAAGTGGCACTCTGTAATACATACCTGTCTGTAGAACATGTTCTGTTTATTTTGCAAAAGAGCTTAAGATCCATTGAGCAGGTGTTTATGATACCACTGGACTTGTGAATGTGTAATAGGTCTGACAGGACAGGGTATGCTGAAGCTCTAAAAATAAGGCAGAGGTCCTGCTCTCAGTAATGTGTATGATATTGAGAAGAGGGACAAGGCTTTGAGATGGTCTGCATAGTCTTTACAATTTAGGCCCTTGATTTTTTTAGTGGGGAAAGTGTTAAAATTGCTCCATTTGTGACAAGTGTTCAGACATGTACATACTGAAAGGGGGATTATACTCAATGACAGGCATAGTGAGTGTTGAGTACAATGGAGCAATTACATCTGTAGACTTGGATGCAATACCTTTAGATAAAAGCTGTGCAATGAAGAAAGACGTCCTTACAGTGGTGGATACACGGTAATTAAAGGACAGTTCATTGTCGACATTGGTTCCTGGATCTTGAATTATGGAATCAATTTTTAGGGGTATGTTATCAATGTGATAGATACAAGGGGGAATCATGTATACATTTGTTGATATTTAATTTTAGTTCATGGTTTTGACACTAGCTATTTGTTTGGGAAAAGCCCTCTTGAAGAGTGTCAGGTGTCCCCTGGAGAGTTTACGATGACACCATGTTTGAAGTAATCTTTGACCTTTGAGAAGTAAATGCTAAAGATGAGGTTCCCAAGAAATGATCGCTGGGGTATACTGCTTGTGACAAGTCTTTTGGAGGCGATAGAGCTTCCCATACTAACTGCCTGGGTTGTATTTGTGAGACAATTTGATATCCAGTTACACAGGGATTGACATTTAGCTGCCAGAGTTCATCCATGGTATCTGAGTGTGGGGTGGTGTCAATCTCCATTGTGAGGTCTAAATATACAGTGTGCAATGTTTGACCTTGTCTGTTGCTTTTGCAACTTCTTCACAGAATTTAACCAGAGTAAGTAGGTAGGAAATGCATTTGACAAATCCCAACTGGGTTGGTTTCAGAATCTGTAGGTTACTCATATACTTGTTTATTAATTCCATAATGAGCCTTTCCACAGCCATAGAGATGAGACTGGTTAGGCTTGTGGGTCTTTAATTATCCATGTGTGTTGATGTCCCACCTTTGGCTGTTGCTGTCCTCCATTCATGCAGCACAAAGCCTGTTCTGAGGCTATTGAATACTTTATGTAAGGAGATCAGGCAAGGCATGTTTCAGCCTGACCAGCAGGCAGCCTGATATGTTCCCTGGCCCCATAAACATACTACTCTTAGCCTTAGAAAGCTCCATGAGAACTTGTTCTTGGGAGATTTGAGGGGGGATGTAGGCGTGAGTATGAGATCTGTAAATACTGGCAGGG
Organism: Protopterus annectens; assembly: GCF_019279795.1. Classification (NCBI taxonomy): domain Eukaryota; kingdom Metazoa; phylum Chordata; order Ceratodontiformes; family Protopteridae; genus Protopterus; species Protopterus annectens. The sequence goes on along the minus strand of NC_056739.1, from coordinate 1,327,081,592 downwards.
AGAAGAGGATGCAGTATGAGCCAAATTTGTGTGATAGTAGATAGGTTATGTCCTCTGAGTCTGAGTATGTGATATAATTTATTATCAGCTCTGCACAGTGCTGGGCATTGTTTCTGAGATTTGTAGCTTAACTAAAGAAGGCTTTGTAGTCATCCTTCACCTTGGTGGCTATTTTTTACTTCATGTCTGAGTTTGGTTGATTTGATCACAGTCCGGGATTACTTGTTTAGTTTAACAAGAGTGTTTTGAATCTTGAGAGTTAGATTCATTTTTGCATATAATGAGGATTAGAGCCAATTTACAGTTGAGTTCCACCATAAGGGTTTATTTTTGAGTTTGACATTGTATTTATTTCTGAGGAGAACAGAAGCATCTGTGCAAAAATGTACATGTGCATAGAATTTGGCAATGAATGATTACACACAATTTACATGTCTCTCTTCATATAGTGCAGGGTGGTATGCTCCAAGTCATTTAGACCCACATGTATTATGACTTTGTCACATGTGCACTTGTGGTGTGCGGACTTGAATGCTTGTTCATAGGTTCATAGATTAGTACTGGGCTGACTGCCTTTGGGGGCCATTTTAAGCCTAGCCAATTATCCCATATGAGAATCAAACCCTGCACCCTAGGTCTGTAAGGTAAACACCTTAACCATTATGCCAACCTCCCACCCTGTGTGATGTGGTGAATTCTGGGGCCTGATAGGCAACTGACTGTGACCCCTTCTTTGCACCGTCTGGTGAGTGGTGCACTGGTGTTTCTCACTCTGGAATCACCTATGAAGGGGATATTGGATTATATGGAGGTTTGCCTTTTGAGTTTTTGACTGAGTCAGTGTAACTTTAGATGTATGTTGTCTAGGTGTCTCCCACATCTTCCCCTCCTTGTGTATGTCCACATCAGTTCTTGTTCATCTACTGTGTTCAGTGTTTATGTGCCCCTGCTGCCTGTCATTCCCTTAATTCCTCCCCATATACCTTTTTCCCCTCCACTCTTTTCTCTTTCTGTCTTTTCATATATAAAATGGGGACTTTTCCTCACAGAAAACATATACCCTACCTTCTCTCCCTGCTCTGCTTTATCTTATAGTCTTCTTACTGTGCTCCTGTGCTTAGGATATCCCTTCTATTGCTTTTCTGTACTACCCTTCTTATAATGAACCAATAAGCATTCCCAGGTCCATTACAACTCCTTTATGCTTTTCCTTCATTGAGAACAAAGACTGCCTGCTGTGCTTTAAATAGAGTTATCATGAGCTTCTTACAATACAACATTCAAGCATTACATTGCCTTTCTTTGCACATGCTCAGTTATGCCAGTCTCCTTTGTTTCTTTCCATCACATCTAGCGCACAAGATCATAGTTACCTGTCTACCTGCACTCACCCTTGTTTGGTTATTCATGTTCATTTAGCACTGGGTATGTGTAAATTGTCTGTGCGGCACTAGCTTTCTGCCATTTTGACATGCTGGTTAATGAAATCCCTGCTGCGCTCTTTCTTGCTTTATTATTTTATATATAAATACTTCCTGTTCTGTATTGAATAAAACCTTTACTTAATAGTGATGTTTCAATACTTATACATATTTGCGTTGCTACCCAGATAATTAAGCATACATCAGTGGCAAATATGCCTCTTTTATTTTGTTGAAAGAAGATATTTCTTTTTATTGAATAGCCATTTTTAGACAATTCAGAGTTTCACAAACTTTGAATAGTCCTAGGCTATGAACTGATAAACAGTTCTAAATGTGGTCATGTGAAGTCTTTCACTCTTAGCATAACCTGAACAATAACTTGTTCATAGGTTCATAGGTGTGTACTAGGTTAATGGCCCTGGAGCCTTTACAAGCGTAGCACATAGAAGTGCACTGGCATTGTGCCGCCTGACGCTAGTTCCCAGTGCCTCTATCAAGTAGACCCACTGGAGTGATCCCCGGGGTGAACTTTCTATTACTCATCCACTCATCAGGATTTCACTTGAAGAGGGACAGCAAGGTGCTCTGCTTGACATGTATAGGAAGGCTATTCCAGAGCATGGGCCGTCTCTGGGTGAGGAACCTGTCTCTCCAGCATGTTCTGTTGATTGTGGTAATGAGGTTGAGGACTCTGGAGCGTGTGATGCGGAGGGATTGGGATTTCTTTAGATGTAGCATTTCTAACAGAGCTGGATCAGACATGGCTTTGTAAGTCAAGCAAAGATCGCCTCTAAGTAGGCGATATGAGACAGAGAATAGCTGGAGTCTTTTGAGTCTGTCCATGTAGGACATGTATTTAATGCCTAGGATCCTCTTTGTGAGGTACTTCTGTGGCCTCTCCAGCTGTTGCAGGTGTCTAGTGAGGTACATGCCAAATGGGGCATTATACTCAATGATTGATCTAATGAGGGAAGAGTAGAGAGAGATGATGACCTCTTTCTTCCTGGATGCAAAACCCTTGGTAATAAGATGTGCCACATAGAAGGACTTTCTGACCACAGTGGCAATGTGGTGGTTTTTGTCAACCTGCATCTCTTATAAACACCTTCAGTATTCAGTGGGCTCCCATCAATGTGGTAATTAGTGGGAACTGAGTTTTTACCAAAGGGGATGATGACATATTTTTTTCTCATTAAGCTTAAGGCCATGGTTTCGACACCATTCATTGTTCTCAGTGAGGCCTTTCTGTAGAATGTCTGCATCACTTGGGGAGTTAATAATAGCTCCCAGCATGCAGTCTTCTGTGAACTTGGTCAGCCAGAGTCCCTTTGTGTTGGGCTGGACTTCTGAGAAGTAGATGCCGAACAGGAGAGGACCCAGGACCGATCCCTGTGGGACTCCACTCATGACTGGTCAGCAGTCTGACTTGGAGTCTACTACTTTCACATTGTGTGTTCTATCTGTGAGCCAATTTGCAACCCATCTAGTGATATAGGGGATGATACCTAGTTTGATGAGTTTATCTAATTCCCAAGTGAGGAATAGTATCAAAGGCCTTGATTAGATCAAGGTAGGCTGTATGCACTGGCTTACCTTTATCCACAGTCCTGGTGACTGACTCAGAGAAGTCAACCAGGCTGAGCAGGCATGATCTCTCTTTCACAAAGCCAAATTGCGTGGGGTCTAAAGTTTGGAGATTTCCTATATCTTTGTTAATCAGGTCCATGATGATGCACTCCATAGCTTTACATATCAGACTCATCAGGCTAATGGGGCATAATTCCCAGGGTCTGTAGTTGCTCCCCCTTTATGGAGAGGGATGACTGTAGCAGTACACCATTTGGTACGGACAAAGCCTGAGGTTTGTATGTATACAAAAGGTGCAGACAGGAATCTGCAAACATTCTAAACTGGGAACTCAATTATTTAAGTCACTATCACTGTATGAATCCCTTAAATCATCCTTGTTTTTTCCTGCCTCAGAGTAGTATGGCAGAACTTCACTCTCAACTTTGTATCCAGAAAGCATTAGTTCCCCAACAATCAGCATATGTTCATTATTTCATATCACCAGCTGTGCTGAATATAAAATGTAACCGATCTGCTATAGAACAACAAGTGCTGAACTGTACCACCTAATATGTGATTTTCTTATGTGAGTGTGTATATTTAAGAATTTATGCATGTATGTCTATCTGTAATTTGTTTTGGCCACCATTTCCCTTTAAGCTATCAGTTCTTTATCTCATTTTAGTCCTGCTCCCCATGTGACACTAACAGATAGAGGTGACAGGGAATTTACATGAATTTTGACTACTCCATACATTCTTACTCACTAGAAAGCATAATGTATTAATGTCTATGCCAGACCCAAGGCCCCATGAGTGCATGCTTTTAAACACCAGTAATTCCCAACTAGAGTGCTGTGCATTCCTTGATCATTCTGTACTCCATGAATCCTAATATTAGGAAATGTACTTTCAAGTCTCTCCAGATGGTGCTCCTACAATGATGGAAAACCAGCAAAAGCTGCTCACTCCACTTTCTCTGCATTTGGCTCCTTTGCTATTTAGGTTACTAACTGAACCAGAGCAATCTGTAGTATAGTATAGTCACGGTCAAAGGTTCTGTACTGCCAAATTCCTGTTTTATGAACATTGTAAGTATAATGTTTTTAATCCATTACAACAGTATTTGTGGTGTTCTATATGTGTTTATGGACCTACTTCTAAAGCTCGAAGTTTCAAAACTTTGAAAAGCAAACATCTGAGACAAGAAGATTGAAGTTTTGAAACTTTGAAAACAAAATACAAAAAAATTAAAAACAAAAAAAAAACTTTTTATACATTTTAGCACCCTCTCACACACCCTGCAAAATAAATATATCAACTCTGAGATCAGATTACATTGAGGAAAATGGTAACTATCCCGTTCCACTCTGTATGGTGAGCTCCATGTAAAACGTTCGAAATTTAAAAACTTTTATCTTTTGGTCTTGGCCGTTCGAACTTCGAAGTTTTGAAATTTCGAGCTTCTGAAGGGAATCTGTGTTTACATGTGTGCAAGAAGGATGATGGCATGGCTGATGTGTGACTGTTACTGTAGCTCATTGCCATTGAACATATTACTAACTTGTACCATGTCTCGTGTAACTGTTAGTGTAGCTCGTTGCCACTGAACATATTACTAACTAGTGGCATGTCTCATGTGTAACTGTTACTGTAGCTCATTGCCATTGAACATATTACTAACTGGTGGCATGTCTCATGTGTAACTCTTACTGTAGCTCATTGCCATTGAACATATAACTAACTGGTGGCATATCTCATGTGTAACTGATACTGTAGCTCATTGTCATTGAACATATTACTAACTGTGGCATCTCTCAGGTGTAACTGTTACTGTGGCTCATTGCCATTGAACATATTAATAATTGGTGGCATGTCTCGTGTAACTGTTACTGTAGCTCATTGCCATTGAACATATTGCATAACTGGCGGCATGTCTCATGTGTGACTGTTACTGTAGCTCATTGCCATTGAACATCGTACTAATTGATGGCATGTCTCATGTGTAACTGTTACTGTAGTTCATTGCCATTGAACATATTGCATAACTGGTGGCATGTCTTGTATGTGACTGTTACTGTAGCTCATTGCCATTGAAACCATTACTAACTGGTAGCATGTCTCATGTGTAACTGTTACTATGATTCATTGCCATTGAATATATTACTAACTGGTGCCATGTCTCATGTAATTGTTACTGTAGCTCATTGCCATTGAACATATTACTAACTAGTGGCATGTCTCATGTGTAACTGTTACTGTAGCTCATTGCCATTGAACATATTACTAACTGGTGGCAAATCTCATGTGTAACTGTTACTGTAGCTCATTGCCATTGAACATATTGCATAACTGGTGGCATGTCTCGTGTGTGACTGTTACTGTAGCTCCTTGCCATTAAACATATTACTAACTGGTGGCATGTCTCATGTGTAACTGCTACTGTAGCTCATTGCCATTGAACATATTACAAACTGGTGGCTTGTCTCATGTGTAAGTGTTACTGAAGCTCATTGCCATTGAACATACATGTCCCATGTGTAACTGTTACTGTGGCTCATTGCCATTGAACATATTACTAACTGGTGACATGTCTCATGTAACTGTTACTGTAGCTCATTGTCACTGAACATATTACTAACTAGTGGCATGCCTCATGTGTGAGAAATACTGTAGCTCATTGCCATTGAACATATTACTAACTGGTGGCATATCTCATGTGTGACTGTTACTGTAACACATTGCCATTGAACATATTACTAATTGGTGGCATGTCTCATGTGTAACTGTTACTATAGCTTATTGCCATTGAACATATTACTAACTGGTGGCATGCCTCATGTGCAACTGTTACTGTAGCTCATTGCCATTGAACATATTACTAACTGGTGGCATATCTCATGTGTGACTGTTACTGTAGCTCATTGCCATTGAACATATTACTAACTAGTGGCATGTCTCCTGTGTGACTGTTACTGTAGCTCATTGCCATTGAACATATTGCATAACTGGTGGCATGTCTCATGTGTGACTGTTACTGTAGCTCCTTGCCATTAAACATATTACTAACTGATGGCATGTCTTGTATGTGACTGTTACTGTAGCTCATTGCCATTGAAACCATTACTAACTGGTAGCATGTCTCATGTGTAACTGTTACTATGATTCATTGCCATTGAATATATTACTAACTGGTGCCATGTCTCATGTAATTGTTACTGTAGCTCATTGCCATTGAACATATTACTAACTAGTGGCATGTCTCCTGTGTGACTGTTACTGTAGCTCATTGCCATTGAACATATTGCATAACTGGTGGCATGTCTCATGTGTGACTGTTACTGTAGCTCATTGCCATTGAACATATTACTAACTGGTGGCAAATCTCATGTGTAACTGTTACTGTAGCTCATTGCCATTGAACATATTACTCACTAGTGGCATGTCTCGTGTAACTGTTACTGTAGCTCATTGCCATTGAACATATTACTAACTGGTGGCATGTCGCATGTGTAACTGTTACTGTAGCTCATTGCCATTGAACATATTGCATAACTGGTGGCATGTCTCGTGTGTGACTGTTACTGTAGCTCCTTGCCATTAAACATATTACTAACTGGTGGCATGTCTCGTATGCAACTGCTACTGTAGCTCATTGCCATTGAACATATTACAAACTGGTGGCTTGTCTCATGTGTAAGTGTTACTGAAGCTCATTGCCATTGAACATACATGTCCCACATGTAACTGTTACTGTGGCTCATTGCCATTGAACATATTACTAACTGGTGACATGTCTCATGTAACTGTTACTATAGCTCATTGTCACTGAACATATTACTAACTAGTGGCATGCCTCATGTGTGAGAAATACTGTAGCTCATTGCCATTGAACATATTACTAACTGGTGGCATATCTCATGTGTGACTGTTACTGTAGCTCATTGCCATTGAACATATTACTAATTGGTGGCATGCCTCATGTGTAACTGTTACTATAGCTTATTGCCATTGAACATATTACTAACTGATGGCATGCCTCATGTGCAACTGTTACTGTAGCTCATTTCCATTGAACATATTACTAACTGGTGGCATATCTCATGTGTGACTGTTACTGTAGCTCATTGCCATTGAACATATTACTAACTAGTGGCATGTCTCCTGTGTGACTGTTACTATAGCTTATTGCCATTGAACATATTGCATAACTGGAGGCATATCTCATGTGTAACTGTTACTGTAGCTCATTGAACATATTGCATAACTGGTGGCATGCCTCATGTGTAACTGTTACTGTAGCTCATTGCCATTGAACATATTACAAACTAGTGGCATGTCTCATGTGTGAATGTTACTATAGCTCATTTTCATTAAACATATTACTAACTGGTAGCATGTCTCACGTAACTGTTATTGAAGCTCATTGCCATTGAACATATTACTAACTAGTGGCATGTCTCATGTGTAACTGTTACCGTAGCTCATTGCCATTGAACATATTACTAACTAGTGCCATGTCTCATGTGTAACTGCTACTGAAGCTCATTGCCATTGGACATATGGCATAACTGGCGGCATGTCTCGTGTGTGACTGTTACTGTAGCTCATTGCCATTGAACATATTACTAACTGGTGGCATGTCTCTGGTGCAACTGTTACTGTAGCTCATTGCCATTGAACACATTACTAATTGGTGGCATGTCTCATGTGTAACTGTTACTATAGCTCATTGCCATTGAACATATTACTAACTGGTGGCATGCCTCACGTGCAACTGTTACTGTAGCTCATTGCCACTGAACATATTACTCAATAGTGGCATGTGTCATGTGTAACTGTTACTATGGCTCATTGCCATTGAACATATTACTAATTGGTGGCATGTCTCATGTGTAACTGTTACTATAGCTCATCGCCATTGAACATATTACTAACTGGTGGCATGCCTCATGTGCAACTGCTACTGTAGCTCATTGCCATTGAACATTTTACTAACTAGTGGCATATCTCATGTGTAACTGTTACTGTAGCTCATTGCCATTGAACATATTACTAACTGGTGGCATGTCTCATGTGCAACTGTTACTGTAGCTCATTGCCATTGAACACATTACTAATTGGTGGCATGTCTCATGTGTAACTGTTACTATAGCTCATTGCCATTGAACATATTACTAACTGGTGGCATGCCTCATGTGCAACTGTTACTGTAGCTCATTGCCACTGAACATATTACTCAATAGTGGCATGTGTTATGTGTAACTGTTACTATGGCTCATTGCCATTGAACATATTACTAATTGGTGGCATGTCTCATGTGTAACTGTTACTATAGCTCATCGCCATTGAACATATTACTAACTGGTGGCATGCCTCATGTGCAACTGTTACTGTAGCTCATTGCCGTTGAACATTTTACTAACTGGTGGCATATCTCATGTGTAACTGTTACTGTAGCTCATTGCCATTGAACATATTACTAACTGGTGGCATGTCTCTTTTGTAACTGTTACTGTAGCTCATTGCCATTGAACATATTACTAACTAGTGGCATGTCTCATGTGTGACTGTTACTATAGCTCATTGCCATTGAACATATTACTAACTGGTGGCATATCTCATGTGTAACTTTACTGTAGCTCATTGCCATTGAATATATTACCAACTGGTGGCATATTTCATGTGTAACTGTTACTGTAGCTTATTGCCATTGAACATATTATTAACTGCTGGCATATCTCACGTGTAACTGTAGCTCATTCCCATTGAACATATTATTAACTGGCGGCATGTCTCATGTGCATCTGTTACTGTAGCTTATTGCCATTGAACATATTACTAACTGGTGGCATGTCTCATGTGTGACTGTTACTGTAGCTCATTGCCATTGAACATATTACTAACTAGTGGCATGTCTCATGTATAACTGTTACTGTAGCTGATTGCCATTGAACATATTACTGACTAGTGGCATGTCTCATGTGTAACTGTTACTGTAGCTCATTGCCATTGAACTTATTGCATACCACTCTTGTTTTACACTTCCTTGATCGGTACTTTCATATGAACCTCAACTGGATCCCATGAAGTGTTTTACCTTAGATATCCCCCTTTTGAAAAATATGTTTTTATAATATGCAAATATATAATAACAACAGTAATATGTAGGTTACCAAATATGAGGTGGGAATTAAAAGTTTTAAATATTTCCTTACAGAAATGTTACTTAGTTGCATAGCTATATTAGAACTGCTGACAGCACAGACCAGACCAAATGCAAAGCAGTTTCTTTTACATTATATTCAGGTGTATGCCCTCACATACAGAAATCTAGTTGCTTTTTGAAAGTATTTAAATTAGCAGTCTGTAATACAAAGTGGTATTGAGTTCCACACTCTGGGGATTGATTGACTTAGAAAGTCATCTATTTTCTTAGTTCTATTGAGATGAACAATATATTGAGAACTTCTACATTACAGCTTGTCATACGTTTCTGTTAAAATAAGTTTTAAACTGGATCTTAATTCATTATCTTTGATGGCCCTGTAATCTAGGCAGTTTTCCTCTAATGGTTCTGTATAAAATGCTGAACATTGTAACTTATTTTGTTCAAATATCTAACCTTTTTGCGCATCTGCTCTGAATCTTTTCAGGGGTAACTAAATCAGCTACTAGTAATGTACAAAACAAACTATACTCAATCAATGATCTAATCATTGATGTATACAGTTTTTAAAAGACTTTTGGATCTCTTGTTTGTATGGTACTAAGAATGAGGCCTATCTTCTTATCAGCCCTTGGTCTTACTTCTTGACAGTGTTTCTTAAACTTTTTGGAGTGTAACATACCTACAAATATGATGTTAAACAGGAAAAGGCCCAAAAGTGACCCTGAGGTACCCCTCTATTTAGAGTTAGCCATCTAGATTGTTTACAATAGAAGTTCACATACTGTGATCTACCAGTTAACCAGTTGTTAATTCAGTTTATAACATAGTCATTAACCTATATATTTTTAAATCCCTCAATAATTTGACTATATTCTAAAGTGACAAAAGCCTTTCAAACATCCATGCATACAACAGCAAATGACGTCCGTTGATCTCTTAGTTAGCTAATATCTTCATAGAAATTTATAAGACATGATAACATTGATTTTCCTTTAATAGCACCAAACTGGGAGGTTGTCCAGCTTTCTCTCATATTTTTGCATTCATTAATAGGTGCAGAATGCATATTTCATAGGTCTTTCCAATTATAATTGTTAAGCTTATTGATCTAAAGCTTTCAGTGAGTTATCTGTCTCCAGATTTGTAGATAGATGTAACACAGGATTTTTCTCCAATCATCAAGTACAAATCCCAATCTCTGTAATTTGTTAAATATCCACATTAAGGGCATTATTAAATCATTGGAAATAAGAGATACAAATTGCTCAGTTATAGAGTCCAGGCCCATTGGACCATATTTGTTGACCTTACATATAACAGCTTTTACTATTTCTTGCTTGATGCTAGAACAGTCAAAGTTGGAATGTATACTTTAATCAAATCAGTATAATTTTGCTCATGTGAGAATTTTGCAAAGTAGTTATTGAATATCTCAGCTATCACCCATTTGTCTATAACATTAATATGATTGTGCTTTATTATTTCAATTCTCTGATCTAGTCTCTTTGGATTTAAATACTTTAAGATTTTGTTATTGTTGTTTTGTTTGCTCATTAATGTCCCCTTCTATTGCCCTTTGTAAAAAAAAATAGTGTCTTTCATAATGTTTTTGTGATGCTATTTAAACATTTCTTGTTATATGTTGAAGCATTTCTATTAAATTTCTTATAAATTCTTTTCCACTCATTAAATAATCCTGATTAATTCCAGTTCCACCAGAGCTTCTTTGCAAAGGTTCCCTCTTCTATCATCTTAAATGTTTCATTTAAATACCTATTGCAGACATTCTTCTAAATCGTTCTCCCATATTTACCACATGGCAGGTTAATTCATTCCAGTTTATGTTTAAAAATAATGACTCAATTTAAACCTCTCCAGTTTATTCACATCTTACATTTTCTCTTTTCTATAATTATTTTTCAAAGTTCCATCAATCTAAAACAAGATTTAGTCAGTATCTGAATTTCCTATAGGTGTAAAAGTTTCTGTTAGTAACCAGGTCATCTTTACTGGTGAATACTATATCTAAAATTCTATCCTCTCTCGTAGGTTTATCCACTAATCGGTTAGAATAATTCTCATACATCATTTCCATAAAAAAGTTCTCCCATATACCTTTTATAAGTCCCATCACACCACTTAACACCTGGATGACTAAAGTCACGCAGTATTAATGTTGGCAGTTCAGCTATGTTTTGTTTCAAATCTTCAGTAAATGGATATTGTGCCAGTGAATTCACTTTTGGACTGTGATATACTGTTATGATGTTAACATGAACAACTTTTTGTATCCCTTAAGCAGAATAAACATGATTTCCTTGTCATCATTTTATATAGCAAATTAGTGTTAACTGAAGACGATATTAACACTAAGAATCCTCCACCTCTTCCATCCTGTCTTATTATGTCATATCTTATATACTTAGGCAGATTTAAATTACTACAGTCCCAAGTTTCTGAAATAGCTATTAATTTTATATGTTTCATATTTATAATGCACCCCAATTCATTCTTTTTGTGATACTCCTAGCATTTGCATAGAAGCCATTTATTTTATTTATGTTATCAGAGCCTGCCCCTTACCTTCCCTCCTGCCTCTAAGGAAGTATGCATTTCAAACATTTTTTCATGCAATTTACTAACAATTTATGTCCTCTCAGAGTAAAGTGAATCTTCTTATATCCAAACATGTAAAAAGACATTTTTGATTCCAACTCATTGATATGATGTCAAAGCTCTTCAAATAGCCATACCAAAAGTGTTCTTGTTATCCATCATTTTATGCTTTTCACTATCCAATAACTTAATAACTGTGTCATTTTTAAGATTATCAAGTATATTGTTATATCATTTCCTATTAATATTAAATCTATCCCCTGGTAGGCTACGTAGCTCTTTCCTTTTAGTCCCCATTTTACATACTGAGTTCACCTGCATGATTACATTTTCTCCCTTTGCTCTACACTTTCAATTTTGTTTGTTTCCTCCTTGACTCTCCTCTGTAGACCAATTTCAATATTTGTACTTGGCAATTTCCTCATTCTACCTTTTCTTTTTGTCTTGGTCGTACCCTCATTTATATCCTAAGCCCTTTCAGATATTTCACATTTGCTATTATCTTCATTCCTGTTATTTTATTTGTAATTATAACTTCTGGATAAATGTGTATTTGCTCACTTAACATTCCTATATGGAGGGTACTGAACTCACTTTCAGTTTGGTCTTCATGTTCACTATCCTACTCAACTAAACTTTCTCTTGCAATTTCAGCCTGGTCTTCATGTTCATTGTCTTACATCCTTTCCTCAGTCGAGTCTATCACATTGCTATCAGTGATGGCAATTACACATGCCTCAACCTTACTACCGGGATTCACTTACTGTGTACCCATATCCACATGCTGACTGAACGATTATTCAGGTGTAATCTGAAGGGGATTTTCACTTGTCCTTTTATCCAAATCGCATATTGATGTTCTCTTTTTCTTGTCATGCTGTATTCTTTTTTTTTTCCTATTAACCATCATGTTTGACTCTATATCTTGAAATGATTTAACATGTACGGGAGTTTATAACCAGTATTTCTTTTTCTTTCAATTTGTTAAACTGTGTCTGGAGGTACAGGTGTTTCCTGTACTATTTCATTTCTCCCTATCTTTTTTCTCTTCCTATCATATTGACTTATTCATTGAACTAATGCATAAACCTGAAAGTGCATTAGGTGTCAGGTGAGTACTTTTTATGTCATTATCTAGATACCCGTTGGAGTATTCCTTTATAGTCTGTAGTGACATCTTATATTGACATACACACTCATTGCTAATGTACTCTATTTTCAGATGAATTGTTTCTTAGGGATTCAGTTTTAAGACAATGTTCACAGATATTTTGCACTTCCTCCCCTTTTGATTTATAATAGTTTTTTTACAGCATTTATACCTTTTTAGATAACCATGTTCAATTAATCTTGTAAGGCATAATTATTCAGTGAGCCCATTGATAACACTGAGTCTAAATAATGAATAAGTAAGTAATCTAATGCAAAACACTCCCCCTTAAACCAACAACTGTTCTTTACACAGAAAAGGGTGGAAACCCTGAAAACTGCTGAGCCTGAGCATTTACCTCAGGCTGTCAAGTCCCACTACCTGGCAATACTGAAATAGCAGCATAATTGTTATGTTAAAAGAAGAGTTCTATTAAAAAAAACATATTTTTCTTTACTTTTTAAATGCAGGATTACCTTAGGCAATACAACCTTACTACCAGCACAGCAAACAAAGCTTTACTCGCAGTCATAAGTTTAAATATTAGAGTCTTTTAAGTGTAAAACCCACCACCTTAAGATGATAATTGTTCCTTGCAGAGGTAAGAGCAGACACTCTGAAAACCTGTCAAGCATTTACTTCAGTCTGTCAAGTCCCACTACCCGGAAGTGTAGAAATAACAGTATAACTCTTCTTCTTCTTTTGGCTTTTCCTATTAGGGGTCACCACAGAGAACAACGGTCTGCAGATGATTGGCAGTGGAGTTTTATAGTGTTGAGTTTCCAGCCTGGTGCCCAACCTTCCACTGAAAGCACACACACACACACACACACACGCACACACACGCACTCACACACACACACACACACACACACACACACACACACACACACACACACACACACACACACACACACACACCAAATTTAGTGTGTCCAATCCACCTACAGCACGTCTTTGGGATGTGGGAGAACAAGTATAACTGTTAATGTTAAAAGAAGAGCTCTATTAAATAAAAAAAAAAAAAAGAAAAAAAATAGCTTTCTTTAATGCTTAAATGTAGGGTTACCACATGCAATAAGTCCCTTTTACCAGTGCAACAAACTGACATTTGCTCACAGAGGAAAGGGCAGACACCCTGAAAACTGCTAAGTGTTTAGCTCAGGTTGTCAGGCTATACTACCTGGCAATGTAGAAATAACAGTATAGTGTAAAAAGAAAAACTTTATTTAAACAAAAAAAAAAAAGAAAACATTAGTTTTCTTTACTGCTTGGCATAATGGTTAAGGTGTTTATCTTATAGACACAAGGTGCAGGGTTTGATTCTCACATTGGGTGATTGGCTAAGCTTAAAATAGCCATCAAGAGCAGTTAGCCTAGTACTAATCTATAAACTAAACTATAAACTTAAAAGCAGGATTACTTCAGGCAATACAGTCCTTCTACTAGTGCAGCAAACCTAATTTGAATAAAAAACTGATAATATGTCTCCCTATAGAAAGTAAACAATAAAAAGGAGTTTTGGACAGATGAAATAAAGACAATGATCAATGGAAGCAGAAGCATAGCTGGCTCAACCAGCATAATAGCTTGTGCCGGTACCACAAGCTCTACTGTAATAACAAAAAAAGGCACTTTACTATAATAAGCTGATCAATACAGTTTGAACCACATACCCAGGTTCTTTTATTGAAGAACAATAACAAAAAAAACACTTTACTGTAATAATCTGGATAGTTAGATCCATGCCCCCAGCTCTTCTATTGAAGAGCTAAGAGAGAAAACATTTCACTTTAATAATCAAGTACTACATTATAGTGATTGGCTTATTATAGTTAAATCCACCCCTTGCTCCTCCATTGAAGAGCAAAAAAACACTGACCTCCTCCCTCCTGCACCAGCCATTCAGGTTACTTTTTTGTGCCTTGCCCCTGCCCCTCCTTTCAAGCATTTTATTTAAAATATATATTCTTTTAAACAGTTGCTACAGTTTATAATCTGCCTTCATAAAGAGCTACAGTGCTCATGTTTTAGTTAAAAAAATTCCTCTTTTAAACTGTAGCAAACTGCTGCCTATAATTGTAGCAAACAGGTGCAACAGATTATAGCCTGCCCATAGGGAGTGATGTAATAGTCAGATTTTAGACTAGAGATTTTCCTTTTTTTTTTTACTTTAAAATGTAGAAAGCAGTTGCTACAGTTTAGACTATGCGCAGAGTGTAACAGCACTCAGATCTGACTGCAAATGCTTTTAAAATCCTGGTTGGCTGATCACACCCCCCACCTCCACCACTTTGTGCCCGGTGCAACTGCCCTTCTTGCCCTGCTCTAGCTAAGCTTCTGATTGGAAGCTTTCTACTGATTGTAACTTAGAAGTTGCACTTGGTCACACAATCTTCGGGAAAGATACATGCACTTTTCCCTGCAGATTTTTGACCCCAGAATTAGAATAGTTAAGTAAAGGGTTTTGGGATATCATGGGGTGTTACCAACAAATGGGTATGCAGGATGTCTTTCCCCTGGCAAAAAATAGCATTGGGTTTTGGGCTTTATTAGATTTTATTTTGTAATAGCTATCATTTCAGCATTCATCCTTTTTCATACATCCAAGTGTCATCTTTGTGATCATTCATTTTTAATACCAGAAGCATAAAGCCTTTTATGGATGACTTTTATATCATTCAACTGTTTTGCAAAATAGCTTTGTTTAAGATCAAAGCATGCAACAGTATGAAGAAAAGCACCAACTGCTATGTGCAAATTACTAGTGAACATTTTTGGAAGCGGGACCCTCATGTGAGAGCAGGTAGCTGCAATATGTTATGGCACTGGCAAAGAAGTGGTATCTGAGCCACAATAATCAGAGGGTTGGGCAGGGCATAGTCATCATCCATTACATAGGTGGGATGCACTGACGCATAAGATAGCAATGTTAGCAGAGGTGGATGAATCATGAGATGAGTGGTGCCTAAGGTTAGAATGCTCATGGCAGGGGGGGTATCTCAGGATGTCAGGGATAATGTTCTCTGTGAAGATGTGGAGCAACCTTCATAGAATGCAGGCAGTGCATACCACATGGCCTTGAAATGTCAGGTATGAAGACATGAGGTCCAAGGGATGGCATAGTACATTGGCTGCATATTCAGGAATGTCACTGTTGATCTTCTGTGTGGTTCTTAAAGATATTTGGCTGGTACTATGCCATGGCTGGGCATGTGTACAGACTGGTTATGGGACATCTACAGGGCAGTGGGCTGATGTAGAACTGCAGGACACAAACTGGGATGCCTGGTGGGTGTGCCCACAGTGAAGCCAGGCAGATGAGCAACAACAATAGCTAGGTGTGTGTCTCTGACCAAGGCTGGAGGCAATCATGGACAGTCATGAGCAGTGTAGCCATCTTAGACATGGTGCATGCCATCTGTGCTAAGTGGCTGTGCACACTTGCAGTGTACTACTGTCCACTACCTTGGCTATGATGGCCAGTTCTCAGCAATCACAGGACTATAGTAATGTCTGCAATGTGTGTTGCCATTTCTTGCCTTCACTACCCCATGCTCTACAATGGTTGAAGGTCTTCACACAGACCATACAATGCACTGATCAGCGCTAATATAGTCTGATTAGCATCTGTGTGTGTCTGGATCATATCCCTGCATATCTATTGATTGATAGATGATACCAAAGATAGCAACCATCTCATGGAATAATTGAGGCTTAGGGTGTCTATGCCCACCAAAATGCCTCTCCCAATGACATGTGTATGGAATACTGGTTGTGTTGGTCCTAACCATGAATTATCTATGCATCATACACAGGTGTAATATTACCTTGTTTAATGTCAGATGTCCCACCTCTGCATCACACACAGGTGGGACATCCTATATTAAACAAGGTGATGCTGGAAGTTCTTCCCAGATCTCCTTAATCCCCTCAGCATTGGGATAGAGTTGTGGTCCCCCCACTGTTAGTTTCTGTGGCAATGTATTTGAGTCCTTGAACTTTGCCTGGTTCAACAATGCTAACATTGTTAGCCTCTACAAGCATGCTGACATCAGGCTAACTTACAGTGCTGAATCCTTTCCCAGTGGAACCTGTGAATGCATACAGATTTCATACCAGTATATAAGCCAATGCATGTGTTGACGACAATCAATGTGCAACACACAGACTTCTACATGCCAAGTATATACATAGCCTATGAGCACATACACACCTTGTGGTACATGTTGTCTCCACTGCATGCCCAATATCCCTTGGTGACAGAAATGTGGAATGGTGTGTCTGTGTAAACTTTGCAGAGGTGCTAGCCCATGTCCTATTGAAATGTCATGTGCCACAACTCACCTGGTGCATTCTCCACAGAGACTCAGGCAGTCATACCTTGTTGTGCAGGCTGTTTTCAGTTTCAGCCTTGATGATCTGAGGCGACATTAATGCAGGTAGTCCTGTGGGACTACAGCAGGATGATGTACTAGGCAATACCACTACTCACCTGGGACATCCCAGTCAGACATATGTACACTCTTGACCAGTGCAACTCTCATACACAATCCACCATTAGCTATTAGTGTTCTCACAGCATCATCCTTGTGGGATAGTAGGAACTCCTTAGTATCTGTGAGCTGCTTGGCATAGAGGATCATGCTAATTACCCAGAGATACACTTGCACCAATGTCTAATTGTACCCACACATTGACATTCATACAGCAGGACTGTGGCTTAGAATGCCTACTTCCCGTGCCCTGCATCATCATGTATGCCACCCAACAGGTCTGCAAGCTGTCCTGCCTGTTCCATGAACTCATTCTATTTTAGCCCCCTCCAGATACAGTCAGACACCTAGCATGGCCATGCAGTGGTTGTACATGCAATGCTTCATTGTAGGACATTTGTGTGTGGCAGCCATGCAATCTGGAATAGTCAATGTAATAGTGGTACATTACCAGTAATCTAGTCTGCTGTCAGTTTCCCTATATGCCAGTACAGTCAGATATCCACTTTCTTCTGTAATATATGTTCCTTGTTGTAGCACAGTCTCCTGCAAAATGGCAACCAATATAACAGGGCTGATAGTGCGGATATTATGCTGATGAGATGATATAGTGGAATGGAGTCTGAATCACATCTGCAGCATACTGACTTATGTATGAGCAATTCTGCATAGAAGTGGAGTTCAGTAGTGCTACTAAAGGCTTGCATTGGTCATCACACAGCTCCCGGACCATCATTGCTGTGTTCAGGCATGTAAATCATGTAGAGTGTGCCACCTATGAAGCCTGGCTGAACAGCTATCATCCTCCCTCATGCTACTGACCATGAGTATTGCACTGCCGTAAGTGGGCATCAAGTTAATATGCTGCCTCTTTATGTGTATCATGTGGTCTCTGCAGCATGTGTCATTCTTCCCTAGCTATCATTGTCACTCTTGGAACCAACCTGGTGAGTGGACATGCCCTTAGCAGAATCTGACTCTGGCAGAGCACCCCCATGGTGCAGCATGGAGTGTAAAATCTTTTTACATTTGCTGGACATGCAGAATAGGTAGCCCCTGCTGGAGGACTGAGAAGGTCCCATGGATAAGACATATGCATGATTTGTGCTTTATAGGGCCATGAATGATCCTACAGGCATCACCATTCTGATGAACAGTGTAGGCATAAATATAACAATATGACCTTCTCCACCAATGGGAAGAGGAGATTAGGGAGAGACAGCCTCCTTATTACAGTATGATTTCTATTTTGTTGAGTGATTGTACAGTTGGCCCAAAAGTATAGTTATACCTGCTTTCTAATGTCGTGGGTATCTAGTGTTTATTAATGTGTTATTTCTGTTTTGCAGTGAAGGAAGAAATAGCAGCAAATAAAATGCTCTGTCAAAAGAGGTAGGCCTGACTTTCCAGGTGGCACAGTAAGTAAACTGTAATGCTGTTATTACTTCATCAGTGCTTAACTTGTTAACCACAGCATTGAATATTTTTATTTATTTAATTATTGAATTTTACCAAGGGCAGCTCATGGTACTGGCTGCTGGACTGCAGCCCCCCCTTCTTTGGCCATATACACTGGTTTCCATCTGTACAGTATGCCATTATCCTACACACATGTGGCAGTTGCACTGACATTTCTATCACTTAGTGTTTTTCTCAGTCATATAATAAGGGTTCTCTAGCAATAGGTTTACATTCCTGTGCTGATTGCTGTTTCCATTTTCAAAGTCCATCTTAATAAAATATACCATATCACAGTGATCAATCTATTTGTGTCATTTTCTCTTTCCTATTCTTATACTAATTATGTTGAAATGTTGTTTTGTTTTTCTCTGCTTATTTTCCTTCTTTTTCAGGCTCACACTAATGCAGTGGAAAGGCAGCTTCCTCCATGCACTGTATCAGTCACCAAGCTGGCTGTTAGGTCCCCAGTAGTCTTCTGGCCTGCTTCTCTTCAGGATGTCTAAGGTCACCGTATGAAACATGCCACAAAGGGCTTGCTTAAGGTTGTCACTTTTCCAGTAGGCGGCATAGGACTCTCATGAGAGAGTGGTGTGTAGGGGCCCTCTTGGGTCATCCTGTATTAGGTTTGGTGGCTGAAGAGGACCAAGGTACATTGATAGTTTGATGCCCATACTGATACTATGGAGTACCTCCTCATGTGACCAGTAGAGCCACATAGCAATCTAGCCCTGACTACTGAGGCTCCAGTGGCATAGTCCTTCCCTGATTTCAGCAATGGAGGTGTCTGACTTCTGGGATGGTTCTCTACTGGGATGGCTTGGCAGGGTGTTTTCATCTCATCCTTTCCCCTGTCATTGTATTCCGCTTTTCTTTTGTGTCACCCCTGCCTTGTTTATGTTCCAAACCTCCTATCCACCCTCTGTTCATCTGTGTATCTCCACTATGGCCACCTTTTTTGTGTCAGTACCTCCCCTGTCAGTCTTTGTGTGTGCTATGTTTGTGTGGTTCCCCCTGCTGCCATATTTGTACTCTTCTTCCTACCATACCTTCCCTGTGTTTCCATTCCCATACCCTTCTTTTAAAAAAAGATCACCTGTGACCCCAAAAATATGGCCCTTTTCCTGTACCCCATACAACACTTGCCTTTGTGCTTCTGAGTTTTACTCTGCTTGTTCACCCCTCTTTTTAACTGTCCTATAATGCCTTTCCTTCCCATTTTAAAATACAGCTAGATGGCAATTATCTGTGCAGCCCTTGTTTTTCCTCCCAGCTGTGCCTTTGTTGCATATATAGAGCACTTCAATGTATGTGTCAATGCATATTGTGTTGGGCACACTATCTGCATACCAATGTTCCCAGGTCACATGACCACTCATAGAATGGTCCACTCAGTTGTGTGGTAACTGCATGTCTTTATTATGCTGTACAATCACAGGCATGTCCATGCTGTGTCAGCACTTGATCATGCCTAATTCTATTCATGTCATGTTGATCTCATGCTCTATCTTGATTGCAGTATTTATCTTAGCAATATTGTAATACGATTCTTTCTAGGTACCTCTGAAAGGTTGAAAGATTTATGAAATAATAAGGGGAAGGCAAAAGACCTTAGGAAAAGTGTAGATATGTGTCCCTTATATGACTAAGCATTGACTTGTTATCATGTTCTAATGTGAATTTGTGAGTGTACACTGTGTTGGATTCCCATTTTTTTACTTAGCAACAATATAATCTGGCATACTGCATGATGAAAGGAAGAGTTAATTTTTGCTGAACAGCCTATGGATGTAGTAGGCATCCTTTGATCTCAAAGGATCGTTTGTGTCTCTATTGGACTAATTTGAGCAGCATCTTCTGTGGCTGTGCAATCCAATCCAGGAGTGGCAGTCCTTTTCACATTCTGAGCATCAGTAGGCAGATGTTGGTCTGGTATCATGGACATAGATCTTCCTCAGGGCTCTCTTATCCTCTGCTCTCCTTGCCAAGGTGGTTTCATACATAGTGAGAGCTTCCTTCACTTCCTGTTTCTGGGCAATCATGTCTGAGGTGAGAAAATACCTGTTGTTCACACTGATGGAGAGAGCACTGAGGTCATGTTTGCATATGTCCTTGTAGCACAAATTGGGTCGCCCTTACGGTCTCTTTCCAGACTCCAGCTGTCTAAAAAGGAAGTCTTTCAGTATTCAGCCATCTGTCATGCATGAGACATGACCCAACCAGACCATACTTCTCTGTTTCAGGAGGGTGAACATGGAGGTGGTGCCCATTCTCTCAAGTACTGTGCTGTTGGGGATCTTGTCTTGCCATGAGTTACCTAGTATGTGCCTAAGACAACACATATGGAATACATTGAGCCACTGCTCTGTTTTGAGTGCAGAGTGCATGTTTTACTGGCATACAGTAATGTGTTCAAACACAGACTGTATAAACCTGCACCGCGGTGTGCACAGTGAGCTTATTATAAGCCTATACAATCTTTGTCTGCCTGGAAAACCTTGTGGTGGCTTTTCCAATGCACTTGTTGATCTTACTATCAAGTGACAAGTTGAAAGAAATTGTAGACCCTAGGTACACAAACTCATGGACAACCTCAAACTCATAGTTGCTCACAAAAATTGATAGCTCATTGCCCACATTTTGGCCCATCAGTTAGGTCTTCTTTAAATTGAACGTGAGGCCAAATTCCATACATGAATCTGCAAAGTGAGTAATGAGTGACTGAAGTTCTTGCAGAGTGTGTGCCACAGTAGCTGCATCATCAGTGAACACGGACCCACTTAGACGATTCCTAAGCACCACAGTCTCTGATCTAAGTCTCGACAGCTTGAATAGGGTACTGTCCATTCTGGTTCAAAAAAAGATACCCTCTGTAGCAGTTCCAAAAGCAAATTTCAACTGAACTGAAAGAAGATACCAAATAATGCTGGAGCCAGTACACACTCTTGCTTTACTCCACTGAGAATCTCAAAAGGTTTGGATGTGGATCCATCTTACATGATAGTCCCCTTAATGCCTTCATCAAAGGCCCTGATAATGCTAAGCAGTACCGAAGGACAGCCAATCTTTGCCAAAATCGCAAACAGACCTTTCCTACTGACAAAGTTGAATATCTTGGTTAAATCAATGAAGGCAATATACAGAGGTTTGTTCTGCTCCCTGCACTTTTCTTGTAGTTGCCTAACACAAAAAAAATGTCTAAAGTAGACCATCTAACTCTGAACCTACACTGAGACTTGGGTAAACTCTCTGCAAGAACATGGAGCCTCTTCAGGACAACACATGCAAACAGCTTCCCCAAGGTACAGAGAGGGGAGATGCCACAATAATTGTACACTCACTTTTGTCACCCTTATTCTTACAGATAGTAACTATGTTAGCGTTCCTCATATTTTGCAGTACACTACCTTCTCTCCAGCATTGGCAAAGCATGGCATGAGCTCTGAGATTACGGTACTGCTGGCACATTTAAGGATTTCTGAGGGAATACCATCTTTCCTGGGAACTTTTCCTGAAGAGAGTGCTTTTAGTGCATCATTGAGTTCATCCAAGGTGGGCTCAGCATCAAGTTCTTTCATAGTTGGCAGTGGCTTGATGGCATTCAGGGCTCTGACCATAACTATGGTGTCTCTGGCATACAGCTGCAAGTAGTGTTCCACCCAGTGTTCCATCTGCTTGGTTCTGTCTTTCAAGACCTCACCTGTGGCTGACTTAAGTGAGGCGATCTTCCTCTGTGATGGGCCAATGGCTTGCTTGATCCCATTGCACATTCCTCACATGTTACTAGTGTTTGTGGCCTGTTGAATCTTGAAGCAAAGTTGGAGCCAATAATCATTTGCACACAGCTGAGCTACCTGCTGCACATGACTCTTAGCACTAGCCTGCAAGTTCTCTGCACTGGGTGAGGACTTGTATGCAGCCAGTGCCTGTCTCTTCTTCTCAATCAGGGGTGTCAGCACTTTAGTGTGGGCTTCAAACCAATCAGCATACTTGACTGTTTTCTTCCCAAAGATAGATATTGCAGTGTTATAGATAGCATTTCATGGTTTTTCCCATCTCTTGTTGGTATCAGTGTCATCCAGGCAGGGCAAAGTTTCTTCAAGAGCTTGAACAAACTTGTGCATTTTTGAAGGGTGATGAGTCTTGCTTTTGTCAATGCGTGGCCTTCTTTCCTTTTTAGAGTGAAAGAACTTTCATATCTGGATGTTCACCCATGGGCAAGTGGTTGGTATCACAGTCTGCACTGTGGTAACTGTGTGTTACCCCAACACTACCTAAACTACTGCATTTGGTGAGGACAAGGTCATCTTGGTGCCAATGTTTCAGTCGTTGGTGCCACCATGAAACTTTGTGCTGGGGCTTGACATTGAAGAAGGTGTCGGTTATGCAGAGGTCATATTGGGAACAAAGTTCAAGGAAATGCTGTCTGTTTTAATTCATCTTTCCTGTTCCAAGATGTCCCAGATAAGATGGCCAGCTGTGATGGTCATTGCCATCTCTGGCATTAAAATACCCAAGTACAAATAATGGTTCATGAGAAGGGACCTCATTGATGGTGGCACTAAGTTCATCACAGAATTTGTCCTTGACTTCCTGGATAGAATTTAAAGTAGGAGCGTAGACACTGAAGGTGTTGACCATGGCCACTGGTGTTTGTAGCTGAATTTTTAGCAGTCTTTCATTTCCCATATTTAATGGAATGGTCCATCCAAAGAGACTGTTCCTTAGTCTCTTCTGGAAGCTTCCTATGCCAGAAAAAAGTAAAATCTTTCTCCCTGAGACATCCAATGGATGGCAGCCTTGTTTCCTAGGGAGTCACAATGTCCATCTGCAATCTGCTCAACTCATTGTTAATGACTGCTGTCTTCCAAGCATCACTGATGTTCTGTAGATCTTCTGTAAATCCTGGAGTCATCGTCCTTACACTCCATGTGCCTAGCATAAAGACTGGTTTATTTTGCTGCTTTTCTGTATTTCCAGGTGTATGGTTAATGATCCACCTGTTGGGGGCTCCCTAAGCCCCACACACCCACTGGAGCAAGTGTACCATGGTGAGGCTGCACCTATTTGTTTGGGGGCTGCCCAGCTTAAGGAGGATGGTAGCTACCCTATCAGATCAAAGGATCTCTCTCATCATTGGAAGCAGTCCCTGGTACCTCACTCTATGCCATCTGAGTGCACTGGCTTATTACCAGTAATTGTTACTTCCTGTGTTATGTCACCACACACAGAGCAAAGCTGGAGTGTTGTCTCCAAGACACAGGCCTGAGCAAGTGAATTTGAGGAAACAGCTGATGCCCAGCAGTAGGTTTCCCCTCTCCATGTCACTGATGTAGTCCAAGGGGAAAGGCTAGGCCAGTACAACTTGGCATCAGTGTCATCGCAGAGCTGCCAGAGTAAGGTTGAGTACAAACTCAAACTGCCTTAGGGGTTCCATCTCTGGATTTTTCCTAGGGGTTTACTTCCAATGCCTTCACCATGATTAGGTATTGTGGCAAGACAGCAGGGGTTTTGAATCAGAGTTTACCTTTGCCTAGGTGGGTTGCTTTCCCAGGCTGATGAGCCTCACCTGCCTGAAGCAACTGCTTTTAAGACACCAATCACCCACCTTTGCCCCTGCCTTCTGCTATCAGTACAAATAGTTTCATTGGACTTAGAAACTGAGCCACACATGAAAGACAGGAGCTGGACTTGGGTTGACAGAGACTGTTAGAGGCACATGCTATGGAAGCATTGTACAGATAGTGGAAGCTTATCCTCACTACCAGCCCTGGCTATGGCAACCTTTGAACCTAAGTGTAAGGATGTAAGTATTCTGCATTGTTATATTGTCTGTTCTATGTCATTTTACCTTTCTTTCTCTGTATTATTTAAAGAAGTAAGCAAGCATAACACAACAAAATATGCAGCACAGTATAATAACACCAGTGAAGTGATATCATTATGTTATAAAAACATTTTTCTATATCCTTTTCCATATTATTTATATCACTAGCTCTTATATGACTGAATGCTTGATATAACGTTACATTACGTTTTGAGATATTGGTACTAGAATTTTAGTGTAGTGATTCACTAAACAAGGAAAAACAAACACAAATATAGTATTGATTATATCTGCAAGCCAGCATGTGAATTATTATGGTTGTAGTCCTAAACAGCTTTCCAAAGTGACAGTTCATACTCTTGACCTATTTAGTATATAGATAGGAATTACAGCTCATAATAATTTTAATGAAATGTCACATAATACTGTAACAAAACAAAACCTGTGTATCAGCTGCATGCCACATTTCCCCAATGCAGAGAGTGCATCAAAAGAAAACCTGTACACCAGCTGTATGCCACAGTTCCCTAAGGCTGTCAGTGCATCAAAAGAAAGCACAGATCTCTACAGCATAATAGCATTGTTAGATGACTGTAAGAAACTTGTGGTACACCCAGACAGTATGGACAGTATAAAATTTACTTGTGTCTATCAATAGTACATTAGTATATAAACCCTGAAAATTATAAGGCAACTCTGTCATTCTACCAATGACACCAGCCATGGCAGTACTTTTGTTTGATACAGGATTTTTAAGGATTTCTTCTTTGTATATCACATGTGACATAAAGACATTCACAAGTGTTTGAGTTTAAAACCATTTTTTTATTTAGTTAGCCTAGATACTCTTTATCATTTTGGACTTCATTATGTGTGCTTACAACGTTGACTTGTTTTCATGTGTTGCTTCATCATTCACCAGCTCTGGTGAAAACTTTTCTTTGCTTCTGACTGCTTTAATTATTTTATATATGATATAAAATATTTGGTGATGCTTACTGAATCTATTAAACAATTAAGGAAGAGAGAGGAAAGTACCTGGGTAGTGAATTATATGAGATCCTAGTATACATTAGAAGTAAAACAAAATAAAAATGGTGCAGATAATCATAAAAGGAGAAGCAGAGAATCTAATTCCTATAAGTTCAAGTGAGAGGAAGTAGAGCAGGGTAATAATGCGAGGTGGGCGGGGCATCCATTTTATAAAAAAAATAGGTGGTGGCAGAACAGCTCTACAAATCAGTAAGATTATGGTAAAAGATGATTGGAGAAGGATACAGGCAAGGAAGGTAATCAAAGCCAAAGAAAAGATCCAGAAAAGCTATACTGGGCAGAATTTGCACATAGCTTCTTATGTGAGACACATTCTAAGTACAGTGTTAATAGACAAAAACTCAGCTATGCATGTAATATATTCAAGGAGCCTGTTCCAAACTGAGGTCCTTGGATAGAGAACGCTTTGCTTCTTATGGAAAATTAGTCAAAGAAAAGGGTGTGTCAGTACAAGTTTTTAATGAATGGAACAAAACAGATGGTATGAGAGAAACTAGTATATTGGCCAATTATAGGAGTGCACCCAGGGTACAGAGTTTGATTCTTTCAATATTCATTTGCCTACTGTGTGACTTTGTGCAAGCTACTTAACCAGATAGTGCTCCTAGGTCACCCCTGTAAAAAAGCACTTGAGTTCAGAGGGCTTAGCTGGTTAACAAATGTCTAACAATAAATAAATAAAGTTTATGGGACTTGATAATCATTACTCTAGATCAGCCAAACATGACCTCATCTTTATTTCTGCAGTCTTGATAGAAAAATCTTCATTCCTTGTAAGATGTAGCAGACAAAATCTGTTAGTTCATTCATTGCTCCAGTCACTTGCAATGAGTACCATCATCTAGTATTTGCTAAAAATGGCTACCAGTCCTGCAAAGAGCAGACTTACTTATTTCTTCCCTTCTTAATAAACTTCTTAAGATGAATGCATTCCTCCTTATTCATCAACAGGCTTTCTAATAGGTGACTCAGTACAAATTTATGATCAGTTCAGCCCAACACATTCTTCCTTAAGCCCCCATATCAATCTTTCTTAAAGCAATAATTGCTTCTTTATACATGCTTCTGCATCCTAGTAGCTCTTCCTGCCCAATTAAAGAGAAATGAAGGACATTAATTTTTTTTTGTAAAGCCCATAAAAAGTTTCTACTTGAATTGGCCAAATGTAAATGCTTCTGTGATGGCTACCCCCATAAATCAAATATTCAGTCTACATTTTTCTCCTTTTCTTAGTCATTACATCTATTCATTCTCTCAAAGCATATATACAATTTAATGTAATTCTCCTTTAATTATTTTCCCGTTCCCTCCTCCTATTATTATTAATAATTCACTTTTTTGTTTTAAATACATTGAATTCTTCTGTTATAAATCATAGGTTAGGTAGATGATTATTGGTAGGGAGCTGCAATGTATATTCTGCCTGATTTAGATATACTGGATTCTCAAACGATGAAGATCAGTGCCCAAAGTCCAAAAACCAGTAAAAAAACAAATGGGCAACTCTGAAAAACTTTCCACATGGAAACAGGTTAAAAACACTACTTTTTTAAACAAAAATGAACACGTAAATGCCTCAACATATTCACCGCATTTTCATCCACAAAGTGAGACTTCCTCAGATATATTGGATTCTTCAATTATAAAAACATCAGGTAAATTATTACATGTAAGAAGATGCATAGTTTGTTTATGTACTTCACCAGCTATTGTGCTTCTCGTTTTAATGTTTGTAATTGTTGTGTTTGTTTACATTATCCTGTTTCACTTTTGTTTCCATGCTTAGATCAGTCATGGTTTTGAAAGTAACTAACTAAGAAACTAATTAATTAAAGGAGGTTTTGTATAAACACATGAGAAGTAATGGCAGCTACCCATGTGCAGTAAGAAAGAAAGGAATAGAAAAATAGCAATCTAGGTAATGCCAAATAAAAGTAGTAGTAGAAAATGGACAGAAAGCCAGTCTGGGTAATGCCAAGTAAAAGAAGTAGAAAATTAAATGGACAGAAAGCTAGTCTTAGGTAATACCGAATAAAAGAAGCAGTAGACAATGGACTGAAAGCAGAATGATTGAGAGAAAGGTAAGAGTAGCAGAACTTGGAGAATAAGCGATTAGTTAAGGAGCAATATGTTTGGATAAATAAAGAGAAACTGTTTTTACAGGAAACTAGAAAGATGCTCATTTAAAACATGGTGTATAGAACTGTGTCAAGACTATTTATAGAAGGGTCCATGGAAGAATAGATTTAAGGACCTGTGGAACTTTATCACATAAGGCTATGTCTAAGATAGTGCCAATAACAAGTTGTTACTAATATGGTATTAGGAATTTCTCAATAAAAGATGTATCAGTGAGGAGAGAATAACAGTATATATCAAGTAACAATATGTAAGACAAACCACAGCATAATTATAAAAACAGTGCAGATATACAGGTAATAATAAGATACATTACTCTTAAAATGGTAAGCCAAGGCAAGAGAGTTCATACAACATAATATACCAGGCTAAATATATCCATAGGCTCTTGCAGTTTTAGCCTTAATGCAATAGTTGCAGCAGAGCTGTATGAGCAATTCATGTATGCACAACAATGTACTCAGAGATTTGTTATCTAAGATTAGAACTAGCAAGAGAAAATGTATAGCCAAGATAACTGTGAAATACTAATAAGTACAGAAATTCTCATATGCATCAAAAATATGGGTGCCAGTTTGTCTTTGACACACTAATGATATACTCTCATATGAGCTATCATTAGTGCATGAATACCAGAGTTTGCCTCACAAAATTGAGGTGGTGATATCCTGGGTATTTCTACTTTATCTGACATGGTGCAGTTTCCCAGTTGGTATATGTAAGTAGTGTGTTGTGGGGGCACTATCCTTCAACATCATGGTGTGAAGGGGGCTTTACCCTGCTCGCTCTGCATACACAAATACTTTTTTTCCTAGTCATTTTTCACTTGAAAAGTTGTTTGCATTTGAGAGAGTTCCGCAGTGTTTTATTCTTATTTTGATGGTCAATTACAACAGAGCAAGGTCTTGTCATGATACCAAAATATATATTTAACACATTTTAGCTTATGCAAATAAAAGGTTCCTAGGTTCTTACTAGGCTGTTGATTTATGAAGATTTTTAGAAGCCTAGCCATTCATTCCCATGAAGGTTTTAGCCCTAATAATTTGAGTTTGAATAACCCAGAGATGAACACATACCTCTCAACCTCTTACAGCAAGAACTATGGAGAGAGCCACAAATAATGGGGGGGGGGGGGACGACAAATGCCCCAAAATAGGGGCACTTTTAAATATTGCTTTTACGAGCTTAGAAAGTTGATAGCATAACAGGCTTTGCATTAGCATGAATTTTGTGAAGAATATGAAGTCTGAATCTGAAATGTGTGCCATTATTTTCTGACTCATCTAAGGCATCTGAGTGAACCTGTTGAAGTGGAGAGGAAGGTGTGAAAAGTAATCCTGAACTGAGGATGACCTGTCCCTTCCAAAACATAAGCTCTTTCTAGAGAAAAGGGAGGAGGGGAATCAGGCGGTCCAAGGGATGGAAGCGCTGGGACCACACAGACTTTGGGTACATTTTCCTTGTGTGGAGTCTGGCCAGCAGGAACATAATAGTAATGGTTGCTGCCATGAATCCCAAAGTCCTTAGCAACTCCTTTGCAGAACAATGGGTTGCAGAAGAGAGGTCCTGGAGGTAAATGGACAGGTCAAGAACCTCCTCTTGGGGCAGGAAGGTGTACATTTTCTCTGCATCCAACCTGTATCCCAGAAACACCAGGTCCTGTGTAGGAATCATGTGTGACTTTTCTGTAATTTATAGTGAAACCCAAACCTGTCAGAGAAGATGGAGGGTGAACTGAAGATGCTGAACAAGAATCTTTGGGGAAACAAAATAGTTGTCCATGTAGGGGAAAATATGAATTCCGTGAGTGTGACAGAAAGCTTCTACAGGTGCTTTGTTAATACTCTTGGATCTGTGGAAAGACCAAAAGGCAAAGCAGTGAAATGAAGATGTGTGGAGTCAGAGAAAAACCTGGGAAATCTCCTACAAGAGGGGGAAAGGAGAATGTGTAAGTAGGCATCCTTCCGATCTAAGGACACTAAGAAAGCCTTTGGGAGGATGAAAAGTAGAAGAATCTAAAGAGAGAGCATGTTGAAAGATTGTGCTTAAAATTAAGTGTTCTGGATGTAAAGGTCTAGGATGTGTTTCCACTGCCAGTCTTTTCTTGGGACAAAAAAAAAAATCCTGGATTAAAACCCTTTTCCCATGAACTCTTTTGAGACTTGCTCAATGGTATCCTGAATCAAGAGAGCTTGAAAAATGGGAGACAGAAGGGATATTTGGTTTTGAGGAGGCAGAGGCATGCCTCTCAGAGGAAGTGTTTTTTCCCAAGACATGGCATATCCATCCCTTCTGATGGAGATGACCCATTTGTCTGTGTTACAGTTTACCACCTGCTTTTTTCTTCAAAAGAGTGGCCTCCCAGCTGGAGGTTCCCTTTGGAATTTTGCAGAATATCTTTTTCTGGGTGTTTTCGTTTGTTTCAGGACTGTACTCAGGTTCCTTATAATGAAGGAGGTAGAGTTAGCTGATTAATTCCTGTGGTATCTAGGAACTGAAGAGAGCTGGATCGGTCTGCAGTCTTTCATGGTTTTACCTTGGTCTTTGAGAGTTTTGACCAAACTGGGCTGCTTGAGGGCCAAACAGTAAGTCTTTGTCCAAGGGAAAATCTAAAATTTTTGATTTAAAATCCTCATGTATAGGCTGACTGCGAAGCCATGTATATCTGCAAGTAACAGATCTTGTGGCAGTACCCTAGAAGAAGCATCCACAGCATCATAACCGCACTTAATGCTGTGTCTGGCACTCTGACAGGCCTACAAAAGTAATCTCTGCATCTGCTGCTTAGAGTCTACTGTAGGACAACGCAAGAAACCTTGTTTAAGGAGTTAAAAATAGAAATCAAATACTTTGTCATTTGAGTCTGGTAATTCATTTTCCTAAAGGCAAGGGGTAGCAGAGGTGTATATCTTATTCCCCCATCTAACCACAGTCTTGCTATCTTTATCAATAGGTATAAAACTAGCAGCTGGCAGAAGCTTGGAGGGCTTATTTGTAGAGAGAGATACTGCAGAAGTGTCTGCAGCAAGGTTTTTATATAGACATTTAAGATCATCAGGGACCTTGTAAAACCTGTCTGATCTCTTAGGAGCTGGTGGTGGAGAATCAGGTGCAGAAGAAGTAGTCTGAAAGGTATACTAGACAGCCTCAAGGACATGTGGGACTGGAGAAGGGGCAGGGGTACCCATCTTCAAGAAGTTGTGATATCTTTTCTGAAAATCTGAAATCTGCTTGGATTGACAGAGTGTTTCTTTGTGTTCTGTAAAGTCTCCACTAAATAAGCCTCCTGTATAGGAGAATCAGATGTGAGGTTATCCCCTTCAATGGAAGAGATTTACTCTGGAGAATGCAGTTGAGAGGAATAGTTCAGAGAACGGTCACTGTCATAGTCCTGCTCCTCATCAGAAGAAGATGAAGCAATAGTAAGTTTAAAAAGAATAGCCTGTGGTTGTGAAGACCCAAAGGAGGGAGGCTTCAAAGACACAACATCTTTAAAGAACCCTTATGAAAAGCCCACCCACATCTTCTCTCTAGCTGTCCATAGGGAATCCACATGCTTATTCTTCAGGTTTTTCTTTCTAGGCATGATGTCTGCCTGCATGAGACATTGAGATGTGGAACAATGTCTGACATCTATTAGAGAGCCTGGGATTTTTTCTGTAAATAGAATTTGAGGGACATCATGTTTCCTTCTGAAATGATGAGATGTGGTTCCTCAGATGTATCGGGAATCTTCAAGGCCTCAGCAGCCACACTGGCCTCCAAAGGAGTCTCAGTAGTGGGCTTCTGAGAAGTAGGTTGATGTGTCAAGGATTCTAAAACCTTACTGGGTATGCTGGACTGCAGATTTCGTCAAGGACTCCTAATTATTTTCTTCGGCAGCACGGGAACATCCGAGGAAGTAGAGTGAGCCATTTTGGACATTTAAGACAATGGGTCAAGAGAAAGATATCTATATATATACATACATACATATATATATATATATATATATATATATATATATATATATATATATATATATATATATATATATACACACATACATACATATACGGACCTTACTCAGATGTAGGTTTATCTAAATTCTATTCTCCTACCTTTCATTTTCAGAAAGTGTTCATCCAAGAAGTAATCAAATGAAGAAAAACTACTACCCAGCTTTGGATGCACTAGATCAGATGGTCCGATACGAAAGATCCCAAAATTTTAAATACTTTATACTGCCACTTCAAAGTGTCTTAGGCACATAATTAACTTAACCTATATCTAGCAAGTTTCACCTTTCCAGATGTTGGTGTCTTTGAAAGTAACTCCCCGCTCCAGAAATTATGATCCATCATTGTTCTACTCCTACTGATTCTTTAGTCTCCTATCCCCATTGCTTTAAATTCTGGTGTGATCTGTTTCATCATTGCTGATCACCAGACTAAATGGATGTGGCCTGCTAAACTCTCAACAACATGGACTTAATAAGGGCACAGTACTGTTGTAGCAATCAGCTTGTGTCTCACTAATCACAATTTTCATGGTGCACCAAATTTTGACTCTATCAGGATTTTATTTAAATATTTCACAGAAGCTTTCCATTTAGTTCATGGTGCTAATCTTTTCTAAGAATTACTTCATTAAAGACTTATCTCCACTGCAGTTAATTGGATAAAGAGTTATGTCAGTGGTCAGTCCTTCACCAATGATGAAAGCAGCTCCTTGGCTCACTCATAGCAGGTTAAGCAATGTATTCCCTCAGGTCTCTGTCCTGGGCGCAATGCTTTTTCACAGTTTTTCTTAATGACTCTGACATTGAACATATATCTGCATTTTTTGTGTTGATGATTTCCTGATATGGGCCTAAGGCACATCACCAACAGCCAAGCAATTTGAGCTGTTGCTTCTTGTGAGTGCTAATTCTCAGAGACATGTATTCTGTAGAGCATGACTACAGGGAACAACTTTTGCAAACTATGACCCAACCGGGGGGTACCCACTGTAAAACGGATACATTTAGAGAAAGAGTTGGAGGCCCAGTTGGTTAGTTTTTTGGGGATTGCTAATTAGGATGGTTCTGACCATTCATCATGGGCTTATGTACTAGTTTTTCATCTTACAGGGAAGCCCTTATAGTGTATATAGATATTCTTACTACTGCATATATATACTGTGAATTATCAAAGTTTAGAAAATCCTATTAGCCAGCTGCTGAAACACATGCTGATAAGTTTTATAAATGACTTTATTTTTTCAAAGACCATGACAGTAAGGGCTCAATTACAAGCTGAAGCATATAGCAGGATATTGGCTAGACCCAAAAAGATGTAACAATTGGTAGACAAAGTTAGAAAATCTTAGTTACAGACTTACTTAAGAGGGTCTGCCCACTACTATCAAATGGTGGCTATGACAAGCTCACTCTCAACTCTGATTATTTTGTAATCCTGGTAGAGAATGTATTATGTTACAAAAGCAGGTTTAAGGAAGTCACTATTACACTGATTGACAAGTCTATCCCTAAGTAAAAAGGTGCTTGTCCCTTATACTTTGTTTTAAATGTAGAAAAGAAGGCCATATAGCAAAATACTTTATGGAAGAAAGGCAGGAGTCTCCCATCCATGCAAGCAGGGATACAAAGGAAGAACAAGAGGCCATGGAGTGTGAATGTGTTCTTCTTACAAGACTGGTAGAAGTATCCTTTTCTTATCGTCCTACAGCCAGATAAACACATCATATGCTCAAGGGCAATAAGTGAGAGTTGCAAGGGCTCCAAGATTCTTGTAGCATGATCAGATCATTTTAGTAAGAGCTCAGGATCTTCATAAAATGAAGGTTTAGTCCTGCCAAATCATAGAAGTCATATACATTCATGGTGAGAGAGAGGGAAGGTGCTACCCTAAAACTCAAGTGAAGATACACAGACCCAGTTTGGGTGAGTATTATATACAGTTGAGGTAGTACCATACCTCAGCCATTGAGGTAGTACCATACCTCAGCCACTGAGGTAGTACCATACCTCAGCCATTGAGGTAGTACCATACCTCAGCCATTGAGGTAGTACCATACCTCAGCCATTGAGGTAGTACCATACCTCAGCCATTGAGGTAGTACCATACCTCAGCCATTGAGGTAGTACCATACCTCAGCCACTGAGGTAGTACCATACCTCAGCCACTGAGGTAGTACCATACCTCAGCCACTGAGGTAGTACCATACCTCAGCCATTGAGGTAGTACCATACCTCAGCCATTGAGGTAGTACCATACCTCAGCCATTGAGGTAGTACCATACCTCAGCCATTGAGGTAGTACCATACCTCAGCCACTGAGGTAGTACCATACCTCAGCCATTGAGGTAGTGCCATACCTCAGCCATTGAGGTAGTACCATACCTCAGCCATTGAGGTAGTACCATACCTCAGCCATTGAGGTAGTACCATACCTCAGCCATTGAGGTACTACCATACCTCAGCCACTGAGGTAGTACCATACCTCAGCCATTGAGGTAGTACCATACCTCAGCCATTGAGGTAGTACCATACCTCAGCCATTGCGTAATTAGAGGAAATGACTACCCCCATTTAAACAATTATGGACAAAACAGGAAAAGAGGAAAACTAAAATGATGCTGGAAGGGTCTTGGCTACTGAAAGAAAGAAACCTACTAACCTGATAGCAGGGGGCTGGAATAAGGCAAGACAAAGCATACAGTAACACTGGATAAACACATAACACTAAAATATGGAAAAATGGCCCCATATGTAGGAATAATAATAACAGAGAAAATAAAAGAACAACTGGGAAGAAGGGTCTGAGTCTACAAAAGCCAGGAATAGGGCAAGAAGGACTAAAAGGTGTAAAAGAAACGGGAGTAATTCCTGGCAGTAAGAAATAGGAGAAAAGAAGGCTATCCTATAAGAAGAGGTAAAGGCATTCAAACACACCAACCCTGTGGGCTGGGACAAGGGTGAGATCGAGAAAAAATGGACCGAATTGCACCTCTTTGCATAAGAATGGGATGCAGAAGTTCCTCTGCCTGTTTTAGTCAGAGAGGAAGATAGACTATCCACATCCATAGCTACCTGGGAGGAAGAACCCAAACTACTTTAACTCCCAATTAGCCAAATGAATTTCAGGAAGCCTTAATGGGAAGATGAGACCCTAAGCCAGGTATATGAGAATAACACAAGGCTAGTGGGATGAGACTTCCCTTCAGGTCCCCCTCCTTCCTATCCATATTTGGAAATTCAGAATGACCTACTCTATCAAGTAGCAAAATAAAGGAAATAAATTACCCATGAGTTTTTGGCATCCCAGCCTTTGAGTATCAGGGTAATGAAGACAGCTGACAGTCATATTCTAGGCTGTCATCTGACAATTGAAAAGAACATTGCTCAGATTTGACCCTGCTTTTGTTGGCCAGGAATTATGAAAGATATAGAAAATTTCTGCAGTAGCTGTCCAGAGTATCAGAAGACTTCCCACTATGCCAGATTAAGAATGCACTGATACCAATGCCCACAACAGAGGTCCCCTTTGAAAGGATTGCTACAGACATTGTGGGTGTCTTGGTAAAGCCCACTAATGCTTACTAATGTATCTTGGTTATACTAGATTATGCTACCCATTTCTCTGAGGCCATTTCCCTTCAGAAGGCCACAGTGGTTCTTCTTTTTCTCAAAATTTGGTATACCTATGAAAATTAAAAAAAAAAAAAAAAAGAAAAAAAGACACCTTATTCATGTTTATAATTATGAAGCATTTGTGCCAGGCAATTCAAGTAAAACAGCTTTGATTCCTACTTTACCACCTACAAATGTTCAAATTAGTAGAAAGGTTCAAGAAAATTTTAAAATCCATGTGGCAGAAAGTAACAGAAGCTAACGGACAGAACTAGGATCAATTGTTACATCACATCTTCCGTAAGGGAGATTTCTCATGCTTCCACTGGCTGCAGCTCTTTCAAAACTTTCTGTGGACAATGACCCAGGAGACTATTAGTCACGGTTTATTAAATTTGGAAGGAAGAAGCCCCCGATAGAACTACAGTGGAACACTATGGCGATATTTAGGAGAGAATGTGGGTGGTACTGCCTATAGTAAGGGAGCAAATGAAAAAGGCTCAGATTATCCAACAAGAAATAAAGAACTGCAGTGCTCATCTCAGAGTATTTCAGGTAGTGGACCTTGTATTGGTCCTGGTTCCCAACAGTGAAAAAATATTTTTAGCTTATTGTCAAAGTCTGTATTTGATCACTATGAAACTTAATGAGATGAGGTGAACTACATGGTAAATATACCTTTCAAACTCTCAGCTTTAAAAATGATAACAGGAGGCTATCAGACATCATAGGAGATGGCCCAAAATCGTTGCTCTCAAAATTGTGAAGGAGTAAATTCATGACCCTGGGAGTGAGGGCACAAATTTGTAAATTTGTCCTCAACAACCTAAAAATTAAGACTCTTATTGTGTTAAATGCATATGTATACAGCCATACCAGAAAAATGTACCCTTACCAAACTGTAAAAAGATCCACATGCCTGTTATCCTAGCCTGCTATTTGCATAAGTCATAACCATATACTACTTACAGCTAACTTAACTAAAGTTTGTATATTTTTATTTGTTTAATGTGTGGTAGTGGAACCTTCACTAAATTTTATACTGTGGTTAAATAAAGACAAAGAAGACACATCAGCCTAGAAATGAACAGAGAGCTCCAGGCATTTTTATCCAAGTTACACACATTCTACAGTATTCGCAATAATAAACAACTAAAATAAATATTTCCAATGGTGTCCCCTATAAAACAAAGCTTTTTTAAACAAACAAAATGTGACAAGAGTAATTGTTAGTTAATTATTAAAGTCTGTTTATCCAGCAGTTTTTAAAATTTCAACTATATAGGATATGAAGAGGTGATTCTAGCTGTTCTAGTCTTGATCATAAGTTCAAGATGACAAACTTCAGTTATCAAGTGTACAAATTCCTTCATAGATGTTTCTTGTTTAAAAAAAAGACAGGAACTGAATAATTTATGTAATGCTACTTAGGTCAGAATCCTGAAAGCCCAAAATCCTGAAGACCAAAATCCTGAGACCAAAACCTTGAAAGTTCAAAATACTGAAAACTCAAAATACTGAAAACACACAGGATACGAAAACTTACTATATTCCGGCACAAGTACATACAGAAACAAAAGACAAACCATATTACTCTTCTCTAGTGTAGTCAAGTGCAATCTCGGAGTTGATATATTTAAGAAGCAGGGGATGTGGGGGTCACAGCCCCCCACATGGGGGTGCTTGCCCCCCTGCATATAGTTGAAGGGTAATATGTTTCTGTTTGTACTCGTGCTGGAATATAGCAACTGTTGGTATCCTGTGTGTTTCAGTATTTTGAGTTTTCAGTATTTTGAACTTTCGAGATTTTGGTCTCAAGATTTTGGTCTTCAGGATTTTGGGCTTTCAGGATTCTGTAGCACTCCCATATAGCAATATATGTGAAGTATAATGTTTATGTTAATTATAGTTTGATTACTTTTATATGAATGTACATTTGCCTATGTCACAAGAGATAATTCAATAAAGGTATTACAATAACTCCTTCATAGTTAGTAGTGGTCTGATTCTTCCAGTTCTTGGTGATGGCTTTTCCTGTAATGTTAAGATACTCCATTAATGAGGACATTTTATTTTTGTTACAGAAGTGGGAATGGGTGTATTAAATAAAATAAGAGATTTGGTCAGCATAAATTCATCATTGAAAAAAGACTGTAAGATAGAATTCATATTATCCCAATATGTTTTAAGTTTTATACATTTGTGAAAGATATGCTGCCAGTCAGCTTTAACATTTAGTTTTCATCTCCAGCATCCTATATCTTTACTATGGGTCTGCTTCTAATAATTGAAAGACCACTTACCTGATTATTCAGTAAATTAACAGTTTGGTGTTTCATCTCGGTAAAATCGTCTTCAGGTAAGTGGTCTTTCGATTATTAGAAGTAGACCCCTTTATTATACATCAATTCAACTTTATGTGGTGTGATAAAGGTTCTATGTAAGAACTTTCAAGAGAATATCCTTCACCTTAGTGATGAAGTAGCTTGTTTTGAAGATTGGAGTATTAGTTTTCATCATCTTCACTTGGGGATTTATCATTAACTAGTCTGAAATAGTCCCAATAGCTTTCTCTGTGACATACTATTATTTTCTTAAGTACCTTATATATTTTAGATAGAGTCCCTTTCCAATTATACTCTGGTGCATTAGAGTGATGAGTAAATCAATGGATGTGGGGAAAGAATTTCTAACCATTGGTTGCATTAGATTAGTCTTACGTTCGACTAATTGTCTACAATTTTGAATTTCTAACCACGTGTCTTTGCTTAATTCAAACTTATTAATGATATGGTCAACATTTTGTAACTTCCCATTGCCTAGTAAGTGATACCAGTATAACAGGATTGTGTCTTTAAATGTAGTCATTGTTGTTATATTAAATGTATTAATACTATTTTGAGTGTAGGCAATTGGAATAGAAAGAAAATCCATGCTTTATATTCAGGGTTCCTGAAAATGAAATTTTTATTAATGTATTAATAAAATAAGTGTTAACTAGTTTGTTTTCGTTTTCTATAAGAACCATGGACTTCTAATGACAGGCAACATTGACTGAGGGTAATTCTCTGTGATTTAACATAAAGTGAAGAATTTAATGAGGGATGGGGCAAAACAATGAGGAAGTATCGGAGATGTTCTGCAAAACTGGGGTTAGCTGAGAGGCAGAGCCATGCTATGCATACACACACACACGCACACACACACACACACACACACACACACACACACACACACACACACACACACACACACACAGACAAGCACTCAACTTCTTTATTCAAGAATTTTGAACTATTACTCTTAATTAACTCAAAAGTTTAATGGAATAAAAGTTTTGCATCAAAATGCCTTTTTGGAATAATAGTAAGTTAGAACCTGTAGTATTTGGCATTAGTGAATAACTGTCATTGTAATTTACAATAAAAATCAAATATTTTATGAGGGGCAGGGCAAAAGCATGAGGCAAAATCAGAAACAGTTGGGAATTATGCTTGTATTTACATACCCCAAAACAAGCAGCCCTCCTCCCCCTCTTTCCTTTGCAGCCAAATGCGATAACTGAAAGTCCCTTGTGTAGCTGCTGTAAATCTTAATTCAGATTTCAGCAACAAAGGAAAGGAGCTTCAGAAAGAATGCCAACAATATCTTGTTAAGGTTCTACTGCACTAATGTACAAGCAACCCGCTAACAACTCACTGACTTAACAGTTGCAAACAACACAAATGCTTAAAATCTGACCTTCTTCCATTGGTCCCTATTCAAATGCAACTAAGTCCAGGAAACTGATCTGTCATTGGCTGTAAAACATGGCCAATGAAAGGGTAGATTTCGGAGCAGAAGAGCAGGCAATGTTTTAAAAGCTGAAATTGCAGTACTCTGCAAAACGTGGCATAGTTTGTGGTATGATGGCAAAACATGCGAGGAAAAGATGTTTAAAACAAATTTTCTACATTAATGTGTTAAAGCTTTAGAAGGAATTGGAAGCCAAGGTGCTAGAAATGGGATCAAACATAGTTGGATGGCAGCTAGAGAAGAAGATTGCCTTAGTTCCTCAGATAATTCAGGATGACAGCACTTCTAATGCCCCAAAATTATAAAATTCTTCTAATAGAATAAAGACATTTTTTTTTTAGATTTACCAGGGAGACACCACTCTCATTATCCATCATAATGAGATGGCACTAGGAGGAAAAACTCAGGTTCAGGCCTTAGAGCATCCCTGAAACTGAAAAACATGACATACAGAAAGAAAGAAAGTGACAGTAAAACTGGCACTGATGAAAGCATCCAATAGTGAAACATCCCTAGCACGATCATACCAATGCTGGGTTGTACGATGCACATCTGCAATGATTTTTGAAAACTGAACAGCATATCAAAGTTCACCAGCTATCCTGTTCCCCAAGTGGTTAAACTAGTGGGGTGGTTAGTGAAAGACTGGTACCTTACTAGCCTAGAAGTGACCAAGGGGTACTTGCAAATTCCAATGTTCCAAAACTCCAAGGGACAAAACAGCATTCTCAATAACAGAGAAGCTTTTTCCAATATACTACATTATCTGTTGGCCTTCACAGAGCCACAGCTGCATTTCAATGGCTCATGGATAAGGCCATGAACCCCCACCAACACTATACTACAGCATACCTTGATGATGTTGTGATTTAACAGTATTAAACTCAGTAGCATAAGAGAGGTCCCCTAGTGAATGCCCCTAAGTGTAGGATAAGCAAGAGGGAAGTATAGTACTTTGGGATACATTATAGGCCAGGGTATATTTAATCCACCCCCCCCAAAAAAAAAGAAGCCACTGAGAAATGGCCAATACCCCAAACTAAAAAGCAAGTCTAGGCTTTTTTGGGGCTTATGGTTAATATAGAAAATTTAGTCACAACTACAATGGTCGGCTCCTAACAACATTAACAAGAACAAAAAACCTGATAAGTTTAAGTGGACACTAGAAGCAGATACAGACTTTAGGAAACTGAAACAGAATCTCGACTCAAAACCTATTCTTGTGTACCCTGATTTTTCCATACCCATTATGATATACATTTATGCTTCAGAGGCCAGTGCAGGGGGCAGTCCTTACCCAGTATTGTGGTACTGAAGAATGCCTTATTTGCTATATAAGTAAGAAGCAAAATGAAACAGTGAGTTGGCATTCCACCACAGTGTGACTGCCTACCAATGAAATATTCACTTTGAACCCTTAGGTATTACCTGCTAGGTAGGGAGTTCACTCTTATTGCAGATGATGCCTCCGTGCAAGGACTTCAATGGTTGAAAGTAGAACTTGACTTAACAATCATTATGGTCAGGATCCAGCACCTGTCCAGTGTGCATCATTAAAATATGACTGGTATGTTGAGGACTCAGAAAACTCCTTGTTGCTCAAAGCTGATGGTTTCAAGCAGGGGGAGGTCATTTATACCACAGTATAATGGTGCTACTGGGAGGTGCCTGCAAGATAATACAGTAGAAGAGTATATAACTGCTAGAGAAATAAAATCGTGAATAGCTAAGACATTTTTACTGGTGTTGCAACTTAGTACGGCATAAGGTAGGTAACTGGCCCTTTAAGTTGTCACATGCTAGGCAGATAATAAGGTTTTCAGGGACAGGTACCTACCCATGCAACCAGTGGTCATAATACAAATATCAGAAGTTATAGACTCATTGAGAGCTTTCTGGGGGAGTCTGGGGAACCTAGAGGGAGAGAAGGGTACATTGTTGTCAGGACAGAAAATGTGTGAAATGATTGGAAACCACATTTTCCTGTGGGAAGTGAGGAGAAAGAAGAACATTTAGCTCTTTGGTACAAATTGTTATCCCCAAGACATGCTACCTGAATTTCTAGTCTGCACTGCAGAGGATGTGGATAAAACAATTCATTTTTTATCACCATCTGCATCAGCAGAAGATAGTTTCTGCTTTCCTATTTGTTATGCTCTCAGGTGATACCTTCCTGAACAAACACTGAGAGATTTCTCCTTTTACATAGTGTGCCTATAGACTGTGCAGTAAGTGCCACTACATTATTTGCACTATTGAGTTTCATCCAGAGACTACACTAAGGATCACCACAAGTACCTCTTTTACAACAGAGGTCTTAGTTTCGAATTATCAGTTTTTGTAGCTACCATTCACTATCAGGGAATTCTCCTGACAGAAACTTCCTATTTATCTGCTTCAATCTATTTATATCTGTCAAGGAAAATTCAACTGGAAGTGACAAAACTCCCATCTGTTTGTAAGACTGGTTGCCAGTACTGAAAAAAAAACAACAACAAACAGAAAATGGTCAAAACACTCAAAATTACTTAATAAAGAGAAAGAGCTTTTACCTCTTGAGACTTCATCAGACTGAACTTAACCTCAATTATATATCAATAAAACATATCACATGTTTAAAATTGTCCAATACAAATATATCAATGAAAGTAATTAAACAAGATATGATAATATACTGCTTTATGTAAAAAAATTGATTAGAACTTACTTCTCAAACCTCTCTTCCATAAATAATATTTGAAGTTAACATTAAACCAGAAAATCTAGAAGGGCCAAGCAACTATTGTCATTTTTATTGTAAATAATCAATCATGCCCTCTCTTTCTCTACTTCAAATATCAATGGGTAGTGCCAAAAAGCTCACAGGCAACTTGAAGGTTATTTAGATTTGTCTACTGAGGGAAGGTGACCAATAAGAGGGTCTAGATCATATATTCGAAACTCCAAAATGTCGAACACCATATGTTCGAACTTGGAATTTCGAATATTGAAAACATCAAATGCTCAGAATAGCAAATTTTTTCCCAGGGAAAAAATGTATTGTTCTGAGAAACATACACCTAACACAAGCACACCAAAATAAATAAACCACACACATACATTTAACAAAACCCAACCCCACACTAAACCGCACATACATTACTAACTATCCACTTACCTTAACCCGCACCCTAACCCTAAGGTCCATAACTATCGTACACATACCCTACAAATCTATACACAAACAAATTAATTCACACACATACATTTAACAAAACCCAACCCTACACTACACCATACATACATTACTAATTATCCACTTACCTTAACCCACACCCCAACCCTAAGGTCCGTAACTCTCGCACCACAGTGGAGGAAATAGCGAAGCCAAGGAATGGACCACCAAAATCGTGCCCTAGGTAAGATTTCGATATTCCGGGGCTTCGCTATTTTCACCATTCGATATTTTGGGTTCGATGTTTTCACATTCGGAGTTGTACCTCTTTGGAATTTTGATATAGACCCCCAATAACATGTATGTTTTGTAAGTTCTCAAACTGAAATATGTATCAGTTTTGGAATTCTAAAGATTCATAATCCTCCATTCTCATTTTTATGAGAATAATCCTCCATAGTTTCAGCAGATGGCACTAAAATAGAGCCATTTTCTATAGTCATTCACAAAGCTTTGGAGAATTTTGTCACCAGAAATAAGTTTTTCATTAGGAAATCTTTTGATTTAATTTCTAAAACTGCATCTTTGAGTGTGCAGACCAGTTACTTTTCAGTAACAAACAAGATCAAATCTTTGTATGCTGTTATATCCCATTGTGTTAGTTTGGAGTCGGTTTACAGTATACTAACCAGTACATTGGGATTATGAAGCCAGAGGTTAAATTGAATGCATAGATTTATTTTTTTCCAAAATGTTTTCCTGTTTGGAAAAGAATGCTACCAATAAGTAAGAGATGGTTGCACTGGGTGCCACAGTGGCTTTCAATTATTCCAGTTATCTGTGTTGCCTTAGGCTGACTGCCATAATACTAGCATATTTAAACTCTTATCTCTTGAACAATCCTGACTGCACTCCTTTCCTCACTTCTGATTTCTCTTTACAATAATTTCCTCCTATTTTCACACAACTATATATTTCTGACTATTACTATCTTCCTAAAGTATTTTTTTCTCTCCTCTTAGATGTAAATTTTCACAAAAAAATTACTATACCAGTGAATTATACTTAGGTGCTGCTCATAAACTATTTCACTGTATAAATATTTCCTCTTTAAATGTATGTGATATATATGCTAGATGTGGATTTTTGTACTGTATATAATGTTTGACTTGTTTATTTTGCTTAATTTCTTTTATGCATAATCTTATACTATATATATTCTACATTTTTTTTTGTTTAAACTTTCATGACTGTTTAAATGATTGTGCAATATATGGAGCTTTTCTCCCTGGGCCTCCACTGAAAAGGGGTTCACACTAAACCCAGTCAGAATATCCCGGCAAACAAAGGCAAAACAAAAACAAATAAATAATAAAATAAATAAAAATATTCCAGTTTAGCTTTAGGTTTAAAAGGAACTGAGCATGCATACACTTGTGAACATTTTAAAAATGTTCATTCATACACTTGTTTTATTGACAATATATTATTGGTTTGGTTTAGTACACTTGATGACTTTTAGATCATTTGCTGATTTTTTGATGCACCAGTACCAATTTTTTGCAGTTTAGTACTAGTTGTAATTATAAAGCCATTTGTTTTTTGATGAACATGTAAAGGAGTCTGATGAAAAATTGCTCACCACGGTGAGTTTTAAGAACAGCAGCAGCAACCCCTACTGCATTATAGCAGCATGTATCCAATATATTCATAAAACAATATGGTCAAGGGGCAATATGTTAGAATCCATGGTCCATCCAGCAGATGGAAAGATGCTGATGTAGTTACAGGTGGGTTATACAAAACATTTATCGACAGAGGGTATCCAGGGAATATAAATTCGGAAGTCATTTCAAAGTACAAGGACAACAATAGTCTGATGGAGACTGATAATAATGCCAAGGTAGCTACCAATGTGAATTTAGCCATGGCACTTAATCTTGGGTTCAAGAACATTATTATTAGGATATATATATATATATATATATATATATATATATATATATATATATATATATATATATATATATATATATATATATATATATATATATATATATATATATATATATATATATATATATATATATATATATATATATATATATATAAGCCAGTCATAGGAAAAGAACATAATTTATTTTAAAAATCATAAAAAGGTAGGATATTCCAAAAGCAAAAGTCTTAACAGTTTAATAACAGTTTGCAGCAATTACATTCAGTATATTCAGCACAGTACCATTCAGATAGGATAGCCTCTTTCAATAAATCTTTCTTTATAAGCCTCTCAGTAGTTCTCTCTTTTGGATT
Organism: Protopterus annectens; assembly: GCF_019279795.1. Lineage (NCBI taxonomy): Eukaryota > Metazoa > Chordata > Ceratodontiformes > Protopteridae > Protopterus > Protopterus annectens. Next base: position 1,327,036,815 of record NC_056739.1, on the reverse strand, counting down.
CCTATAAGAGGAATGTTCTCCAGCTTCCTCCTGGTGTTTTTTCTATACCTTGTTCAATATAAGCTCTCTTAATGAGCCAATACTCCAAACATCAAATCACTCTCCAAGGAGGGCAAACAACACACTCTGTTCTTAATGCAATGTTCCAGTTTTAAAGTGATATCAATGCTTCTTTGAGTACTATAACAAAAGTTCCTTTCTGTTCTTTTATGTGTCTAAGCTGTTAAATCCTATACATAGTTTCATGGTATAACAGTATTTGTATTACTATTGCAAAGCCCTCCACATCCTTAGGATCATTTTGATACACTCACTTTATTAAAGCAGCATGTAAAGATCTATTCAATTTGTCAATCGCTATATATTTCTATCATATTATTTTTTGCATGTTGACCTTCAGAATCTAATCATAAACCTGCTTTAAGTCACACAATTGTGATCTTGCCAATTTGCTATGAGAAAAAGTCTAACTATAAAACTTGTTTGAGTCTCTGAAGTACAATCAGCACTGGCAGGCATAGCTCTTTTAATCTTTTCATAGTCATGACATTCAATGATGTCTATGTCAGTGAAAGAGTTCGGTAGTTTTCTGGAGATTTGGGCTAAAATGATTCTGGCCCCATCAACACTGTCTCATCCATCCTGATGGGGGAACCACACAACAGTGAAGAGGTACTTGCTTAAGTCCTCCTGTCTGATTACTTGTTTTATAAGCAGAACTGTCCTTGGCATAGGAACTGATTTAGCATATGCCACTACCCACTTTGGCTGCAGCAACAATGGTCTTACAGTTGTTGTGCTGGCAAATGGATGAACATTCAGCTGCATTCAACAAAGGGAGAAAGCCCACAGCGCACACCACAAAAGTCTCCCGTTCACTTTGGGAAAAATTAAGTTCAAAATAGGTTACATTCTTGTAGGCAGCAAAAGGTACAGTCTTAGGACATTGGCATGGAAACATGTGCCAAGATGTTGCTCACATTCTCCATCAAGGTGGAATATTAAATGCAGAAAAGATGCCAGTTTTAAAGAACGGTATAGTTTGTCGTACAAAAGCGTAAAATATGCAGGTACTTCCCAGAACAAAAGTCTTATGTGTAACAAAAGTTCACAGCAAGTACCTCAAACAGTCACACGGAGCTGGACTATGTAGATTTTCTCTCTCTCTCTCTCTCTCTGATTCTTACAGTAGCTTTCTGTACTGGACTCATAAAAAAAGGGATCTCCAGCTTCTTCCTGGTGTCTTCTTCCAGGTGTTCAGTTTGATGTCTTTCTCTCAGAGCCATTGCTCCGGACATCAAATCCTACTCCAAGAAGAGCAAACAATGCTGTATGTTCCTAAAGCAACATTTCTACTTTGTATTTACAGTAACAGTTCTATTTGCACACTCTACACACAAAATACAGCATTAATTACAATATTTATATTAATTTAGACATTTTATTTGGTGACATCTGCTATGTTATGCTTCTCTCTCTCTCCTATATATATATATATATATATATATATATATATATATATATATATATATATATATACATACATATATACATACACACATAGATATGTGTGTGTGTTTTTATATATATATATATATATATATATATATATATATATATATATATAGAGAGAGAGAGAGAGAGAGAAATGTGTGTGTGTGTGTGTGTGTGTGTATATATATATATATATATATATATATATATATATATATATATATAATATATATATAGATAGATAGATAAATAGATATAGATATTAACATATATCTTTACAGATATATATTGATCTATATAGACACAGATATATAGATATTGGTATAAATGACTGTAGGTACTGCAGCACCATTTCCAATTTTTTCTACTTGTTGTTTGTCTTTCAGCTTTCCTCAGTTAGGGTTTGCCACAGCAGAACACCGGTCCGCTAATGATTGTCAGTAGATTTTCACAAACGCCGAGGTGCCAGCTTGACGTTCAACCTTCAACAAAGGCATGCCCATTTACGCATGTCTTTCAAATGCCCACCCAACCATGGGGAGGACATGTAGACTCCACACAGAAGGCACTCCCTGCACTCCAGCCGAGAATCAAATGGGAGAACCTCTTGCTGTGAGACAACAACACTACCATAGTGCAGTTTTTTTCTAGTAAGTGTTTATAAAATATAGCCTAATTATACATGCAACATTTTTGTCAAATACCACTGCAAAATAGTTTGTATTGTGGTTGTAAAGGGTCCATGGAACAGTCCTCCTAAATTGATTGCAAAGTGAAATAAATAAGTAACTAGAATGGTATTCCAGTATTTTGGCAGGGACAGTATTTTGTTTGCCTCACATTCTAATGTTGTAATACTTATGGCTAGGCTTCTCTGCCAGTCACTGAGATAGTCATTCCTGAGTTTCTGGTGCTCTGGGCACAAAACACCCAGGCAACATGGTGGTAGCTGGTTTCCGTTGAAAACCATTGCTAGTTTGGTTTCTGTGGTATCCAGCAGTGATTCATTTGTTTTGGGAGAATGTTCCCTTCTTCATGTTTGTGCAACATCAGAATTGGTATATTTAAGTTGAGAAGTGTGTCAGAGGCTTGATCCCTGCAAAAAAATGCTTACCATTTAAGCTCTTATATGTTTGAGGTATTAGTTTTCAGTGTTGCTGATCATCCACTTTTAGGCATTTGGGTATTAGTAATGGAACCTTATGACTGAGTATTCCCTCTGTTATACACAATGCATGCTATGTATAATGGCGGCAAAAGTTTATAAGTAAGTAGTACTGTAGTTTTGGGTGTGCCTTCTGTGGAAGGTTTGGAGCCGGGCTGGCAACTCGACACTATATAACTCCACTGCCAATCATGAGCGAACAAGTGATCTGCTGTGGCAACCCCTAACCGGGAAAAGCCGAAAGAAGAAGAAGAAGTACTGTAGTTTTGGGTAGCAGTGATAAATATGCAGCTGCTCACTCTCAGTTCTGCACCATAACACATGCTAACTTGCATGTAAATGGCTATTAAAACCACGTTTTTTACTCAGAGGACTTAACAACAATTAGAAATAGAAAGGACTAGCCACAGCCTGTGGGCACCCTCTTAGCTCAGGTGAGCTTGTGCTTTATAAAATGTTGTGCTTTGTCTCTGCACAGAGCAACAATTAGCATTTTTACTTAATTAGGTAGTAAGGCAGATGGAGGATATAGCAGTATGCATTGTAATAGATTGATTTTAGTGGTTCGGTTATAATTGACAAGTTAAATTTCAGTTAGTTGTTCTTTCCATATTTCTTTTTTTTAATTTGCTCAATTCTTACCCTTGTCTTCATAACTTCAAGCTTAAAATATTTCAAATAACAGGTGAAACTTAATCCTTTTAAACTTCTATCCCTAGCTTTTACAATCAGTGTTGTTGCAAGTTCACTCTCAGAAGAGCAGGTAATTTGATCGCTATATTTCTTAGGGCTGTTAATGACCTTTAATGTTTCTGCTTTTCTAACCTGAGCACTGCTGTGACTGCAATGAAATTCACAGCCCTCTTGTCTGAAAAGTTGAATATCTTCCTGGAACATATTCTGTCTGTTAGGGGTACTGAGTTGTTTTCCCCAAGTTTCTGCATTGCTTAAATGTCATAATTCGGAAACAGAACTTCTAAGCCCTTCCTTGAGTTTCATACAATCCCATTGCTTTAACAGAGCTTGCTGCACTCAGCTGGTATGCAAATTATATGCGGTCATACACTACAGCTGATTTCTGAAAGGCGATATTCATCTTTACTTGTCATTCAAATATTTATATCCAAGTTGTAAAGAAACTTCTTGTTTTTCTTGTCTGGCATCATTTTTGTGACCTAATGTTGGTTCTAATAACAGTCTTGTTAACAAATTTGCTAAGGCAGTTTCACCTGAACAGAGTATCCTCACTTAATAAAGTTAAAACTTCTCTGCACTGGAAAAGCATGTTGAACATGATTACTACTTCCTTCTGATAATGGGTGACGTTTGTTTCTTTTTTAAAAAGGCTGTATATAATTTTCCTTTCTACACTTAATTTTTAATGTTGGATTTAAGTCAACTTACTTAAACTACTCAAAGTTCTACTATGATTAAACATACAATTACAACTCTCCGGTGACATTCACCCTAACCCAGGACCTGTTACTGTAAAGCAACACAACCCAACCATGCTGTCCCCAATCCCTTGCCACCCTATTAACCGAGCGTAATAAGTCAGACCTGCTATTCCTCAATATAAATGCTAGGAGCATCTTAAATAAGGCACATGATTTGCATGCCAACATTTCCCTGTACTTTCCAGACATAATTGTACTAACTGAAAAATGGTTAAAACCAAACATCAGTAGTAATGAAATCCTACCTCCTGGATATAAAATTTTTCAAAAAGAGAACAGCCAAAAAAGGAGGCGGGGTAGCAATATTAATCAAAAACCACCTTAAAATGGAGTCTCTAGATCTATTCACTCCCAACTTTGACATGGCTGAAATACTACGTACTAAACTAGAAATCAACCCCAAAAGACACCATTACATAATAGGTTGCTACATCCCTCCTGGTAATAATATTACCACCCTAGAAAACTTACTACATTGGGCATCAAACTCAATACCACATGAGACTATAATTATGGGTCATTTTAATATCGATTGGCAGTCCTGCTCCTCACAGTACCCCACAAACTTCATTACTCTCTATGGATTTGCTCAAATTATCCAAACCCCTACAAGAACAGATAAGTCATCCAAAAAACAATCACTCTTTGACTGGATACTAATCAATCAACCTGCCCTCCACCTCCAATCTGGTTGTCTACCAGACAGCCTGAGCGATCATAATCCCACCTTTTTAATAAGGCACCAGTTGCATCATAACAAAACAGCAGTCTATTCTGTGCTTAGAAATGGAAGCTTTTCTCCCCAGGCCTCTGCTGAAAAAGGACCTGTGTCCAGTCGTACTTTCCTCGTGAACAAATATAAAATAAATAAATAAATAAATCTGGATATCCAAAATGTTATGCTAGTTGTGCATGTGTGTGTTTTAAACCTTAAACCCAATTTTGTCTTGCTTAAGTATTTTTATACACATACAGTATACAAACACTATCATTCTTATATTTCCAGATAACATAAATGTATTTTGGCTAACCTCTATTTAATAGTATACAATAAAAATAATTTCTGAAGAAGTTTCCCAGAATGTAAAATATGTCATGTTATGAGGAAAAGCATTTTGTTCAGCTATGTTAGGCAGTAAGAGACAGATGTTTTGTTCATCCTTGCAGAAATGAGCACATGATTTAGGAGAATAAACATACTGTATATTATTCAAGCCATATTTGTGACTATTTTTCTAGGTTAATATAGAAGGTAATTCTAAAATTTTATTTATTTATGTATTTATTTTACATTTTTTGACCAGGATAGTCCGACTAGATTCATAATGCATCTGAGATTATCCAAGTGCAACTAACTCTGGGCAAGACCGCAATGCAATTTGTAGCTTGCTACAGATCCCCCACCATGCCCCAGGATTCCCACTCCTCATTTCTTGATACACTGGAAAATATTAGGGTACAACTTAACACCCTAATAATGGGCGATTTCAACTACGCCACCATTAACTGGGAAAACTTCTCATGTACCAACTCTTGTGCTCAATGTTTTCTGGAATTCATAAATTCTTATGCCTTGGATCAACTTATCCACACCCCCACCAGGGGCAGCAATATCCTAGACCTGGTCATTACCAACATGGGCAACTGGTGTTCCACACCAGAGGTTAATTCCTCATTGGTCAGATCCTACCACAAGCAAATCACCCTAGACATCCACATCCCAGCCCCACCCCCCATTAGGGAAACCACCATAAAAAAATTTCTCCAAAGCCAACTTCACGCTTCTTAAGACAGAAGTGGCAAACTTCATGACACCCATGCTGACGGACAGTAGAGATACGACTGCTGAAGCCTATACAATTGTACTTTATAAGCACTTACACGAGTGCATGGATCGTGCAGTCCCTAACAGAACCAAGATGCTATCCTCCAAAAAAAGGAAGCCAATCTGGTGGTCCCCTGCTATAAACAAACTCTACAACAGAAGAAAGAAACTGTTGCAAAAAAGAGTAAAATCCCATGATTGGAGGAACTCTGTGGTCAGCCTCAGTAAGAAGTTGAGATCCCTCATAAAATCCTCCAAAGCTAGTTACAAAAACAAATTCACCACTGATTCTAAAGACAACCACATAGCTATGTCAAGAATCTCAATGGCAACACTCAGATCTGCTTTGAGTTACAGCACAATGGCACTAAATATACAGAACCAACTGATATTGCCAACATCCTGGCGTATAGGTTCAGTGCTAACTTTACCTCTCTCTCATCCCCTAAAGGGCCCATCTCTATATCGGAAGAATGCAAAGTACCTGTAATCACGGCTGCACAGGTAAAAAACACACTCTCCAAAGCCAAGAACACAGCATCCATGGGACCGGACAACATCCCAGGCTGCGTTCTACATGAACTACAGAACAAACTGGCACCCCACCTAAGTACCATGTCCAATCATAGCCTCACCTCAGGCTTTCTGCCCACTGAATGGCACACAGCAATGGTTATCCCACTCCACAAAGGGGGAGCCATCACAGACCCCGGGAACTACCGCCCCATTAGCCTGACGAGCCTGGTCAGCAAGGCTATGGAGCGTATCATCATGGAACTTATAAACAATGATATTGGTAATCTCCAAACTCTGGACCCTACCCAGTTTGGGTTTGTAAAAGGCAGATCATGTCTCCTAAACCTGATTTTTTTGAAGTGGTTATCAAAGCTGGAGATGTGGGTAAGGTGGTACACACAGCCTATCTAGATCTCGCCAACGCTTTCAACATAATCCCTCACTCTGGAATTATAGACAAACTCACTAAACTAGGTATAAATCCCTATGTCACAAGATGGGTTGCCAACTGGTTCACTGACTGAACCCACACTGTGAAAGTAGCAGACTCTAAATCCAACTTCAGACCGGTGACAAGTGGAGTACCACAGGGTTCAGTCCTAGGTCCTCTCCTGTTTGGTATCTACTTCTCTGAAGTACAGGCTAACACAGAAGGTCTTTGGCTAATAAAGTTCGCAGATAACTGCAAACTAGGAGCCATAATCAAATATCCTAACGATATGGACATCCTACAAAAGGGCCTCACTGAGACAGATGCCTGTTGTCAAAGCCATGGCCTCAAGCTCAATGCCAAAAAGTGTATTGTCGTCTCTTTTGGTAAAAACTCTGTACCCATGAACTACCACATAGGCGGTAGTCTACTTAACACCGAAGTGTGATAAGAGACCTTGAGACACAGGTGGACAGTAGTCTCTCCTTTGATAATCACATCGCCACAGTAGTCAGGAAATCCTTCTATGTGGCACACCTCATCAGAAAAGGTTTCTCATCCAGGAAAAAGGAGGTCATTGTCCCCCTCTACTCATCACTCATTAGACCCATTATAGAGTACAATGCCTCTTTTGGTATGTACCTCACAAGACATCTACAACAACTGGAAAGGCCACAGAAATACCTCACAAAGAGGATTACCGGCCTCAAACAGATGCCCTACGCTGACCATCTCAAAAAACTCCAGCTTTACTCTGTCGCATATCGCCTACTCAGAGGCGATCTCTGCCTAACATACAAAGCTATGTCAGACCCAGAGCTGTTGGACATGCTCCATGTAAAGAAATCCCAATCCCTCAGAGCTACACGCTCTAGTGACCTAAATCTTGTCACCACAATAAACAGAACATGCTGGAGAGATAGATTCCTGTCTCAGAGACTTCCCATACTCTGGAACAAACTACCTATTTATATCAAACAAAGCTCCTCATTAGCATTCTTCAAGAAAAATCTTGATGACTGGATGGGAGATAGGAAATTCACCCCGGGGATCACTTCTGTGGCTCTGCTTGACAGGGGCACATGAAAATAATTTTCTTGGGTGGCAAAAGCCAGGGTACCGTTTGGCTAGGCTTATATAGGCCCTAGGGCCAATAGCTTAGTACCTACCTATGAACCTATGAACCTATGTCCATTTTCAGTGGAGGCATGGGGAGAAAAGCTCCAAGGTAAGCAGATAAGATTACTAAATACAATATATACACTGGTTACATAGTTATACAAATTCCAAGGTTAGAGACAATCCCGGGTGTAAGTCCAGGTTATGTAACACAACTAAGCTAAATTACAACTTTTAACACCATACTAGAAGAGAGTTAGTCAGGTTTGATACATTGACATAGCCAATTTAGTTTCAAATATTGTTTGAATCTTTTCTTAAATTGACTCAGGGTGGTAAGTAAGGTAATATCAGCTGGGAGTAAGTTACAGGATCTACCTACAGAGTTGGCAAAGAGAGAGTCACTGTCTGAGTTATTAGTTTTGATAGTTTGAACTAGCAGTCTATTGGAAGATTATTGCTAAGGTCTAGGATTATTATAGGGGGTAATGATGTTTTTAAGTGCAGGAGTATTGTCCGGATTGTAAAAGATTTTATATGCCATAATCAGTTGGTTATACTGGATCAAACTGGGCAGTTCTAGCCACCCAAGCTGGTTTGGATTGATACAGTGGTGTGTTCTATAAGGCAGACCAGTGGCAAATCTGGCAATGTGATTGTAGCTGGTAGAGAGTTTGTTAAGAACAGACTTGTTTAAGTTAGTGAGTAAAGGGGATGCATAGAAAAGAGTTGAGAGTAGGTGAAAGCATACTATGGCAATTCTAGCAGGTGGCGTTAGGAAGGCTTTAATCCTGTAAAGTGACCCTAGTCTTTTATTGATGGTTTTGATGGTTTGATTAACATGCAGGTCAAATTTAAGATTATTATCTATGATAACACCTAGTAGTTTTGTAGAGGTGTCTGGGAAGATTATAGTGCCATTAATGGATTTTATGGTAAAGGTAAATGCAGCAGACCTACGAGTTGGTGAGAAAAGTAATAGCTTTGTTTTTTTTTTGGATTTAAGATCAGACAATGACCAGAAAGCCAGTTTTCTACTATGTTGAAGGTATTCTAGGTAGCTGACCATAGTTCGGTGGATGATGTGGCCGAGCAGATCAGGGTGGTGTCATCAGCGTATGGAATACAGCTGACTTTTGGGATGACAGTATAAAGGTCATTGATAAAAATGGAGAACAGAAGGGGCCCTAGTATAGAACCCTGAGGAACACCAAGGGAGTTGGGTAGGAGGTTAGATAGTTTGCTTTGCCAAAGGACAGCTGCTGTCTGCCACTCAGATAAGACTGGAACCATTGAAGGGCTAGACAGAATGTTTTCAGGGTGTGGATTAGCAGTTGGTGATCAACCATATCAAATGCCTTGGAGAGATCCAAGAAGAGGGCAGAGGATAGGTTATTATTGTTGCGATTATGGTTTATGGTGTTAGAGAAGGCTAGGAGGGCTGAAGTGGTACTGTGGTGAGGTCGGAAGCCGTGCTGAGAGTCAGCCAAAAGATTATTCTGAATTAGGTGGTACAGCAGTTGTCTATGAATACATTTTTCCATTTTTGCAAGTGGAGATAATATAGCTATTGGTCTACAATTAGATAGTTCAGTAGAGCCACCTCCTTTGTGAAGTGGGATTACATAGGATGTTTTCCAGATGGTGGGGATTTTGGTTTCTACTATGGTTCGATTGATTAGTATTGAGATTGGGGTATGCAATGGCATCTGCTGCTTTTTGTAGATACTCAGCATGGAGTAGATCAGCAGGGAGTGTAGCTGGTTTTAATTTTTTGATTAAGGCACGGATAAGTGAAGTGGCAACTGGTTGGAAACTGAATGAGAGCTGGTTACTAGGGGTGGTGGCCTCAGGGCCAGGGGAGCTTGGAGGTAGTTGGCTAGCTAGGGCTTGGATTGTCTCAGTGAAGAATTGATTAAAACTGTCTGAGACTTCCTCAGGTGGTTTATCAATGGTGGCTGCAGTGGTTGGTATGGAAGTTTGTCCAGGATGTAATAGTTTATTTATACCTGCCCAGAACTTTTGAGGGTTGTTTTGATTTATTTGCTGAAGATTATAGAAGTAGTTTTTTTTTGTCTTGTAAAATGGATTTTGTAGTCTCATTCCTTGATTACCGAATAGGTGCATGAGAGTCAAGGATCTCAAGGAATTTGTTGTTAAAGTAGACAAGCACTTCCTCTAAGGGGAGGTGTTTTAGGACTGACCATTTACATGAGTTTAGTTCCTCTTGGAATTTGGCAGGGTTAAAGTTCTTATTGTTTCTTACCGTTCTGAGTATGGGTTGGTGGGGGTTAATGGCTTTATGCTTAATTATATAGGCAAGAAGGTGATCACTTAAGTAATCAGGGAGGGTACCTGACCAAATTTCCTTTCTTACACTTGTATCCAAGTAGAAAAAACTTTGTATCCAAATACAGGCGACCCCGTATTACTTTGAAGTAAAAATTGTATTTATTAAGCGATACCAACTTCAATGATTTTTGGTTAATTAAAACAACACAAATAAAACGCTTTTCGTTTCCAAAAGTTTGAAAACTTTTTCAAATAGCTTGTACTCCTCCCCTTTTTCCTCTTTTTATAGTGGTCGTGACATCACCTCTCCTTAAAGGTACAAGACCACTTAGGTACAATGTACTTTTACAATGTCAAAGTTGTTCGTTATTATACAACATGTCATCAAGTGAAATCAAGTAAAATAAAGCCTTTTCTATCCATCTTTAGATTGTCTGACATAAAAAACTTCATAATCAAGTAAAAAATTTGCATTTCAATCTCAAAGCTTAATACAATATGTGTGCTCCATAGTGCAAGTGTGCACTATGCTACTTGTGTTTATACCAGTACATACATATTAGAGCGCTTACGTTAAAAGCAACCCTAACAATTGATGCAAAGTTTTTTCTACTTGGATACAAGCATAAGAAAGGAAATTTGGTCAGGTACATTTATTATACTTGGTCCATTTGTCTGCAGCTATTACAGGACTTTGTTTTCAACAGTTATTGAGTTTGTTAATCAGGGAGGGTCCCAGAGGTATACAGTTGGGGGTGACTATTGATAAGTATCTAATCAACTACACTTTCTTTATGGTTAGGTTTACCTATCCTGGTAGGGGTGGTTATGATTTATGTAAATGCATGCAGGTTAACATGGGTGGTTGGGGATTCTGAGGAACAGGTGTTCCAGTCTATGTTAAAATCTCCAAGTAGTAAGGTTTCTTGGGGATAGGTACATGATAGCCAGTGAAGGGTATCTTCAAGTGTAGATATGTTATTCCCTGGGGGAATGTGCATAAAGATGATATTGATGCATTTATTTTTATTAATTTGCAAGTTGGTAGTGAGAATCTCTGAGTTATTAATTTGAGGTGGTTGTACAGCATCAATGGTGACATTTAACACAGATTTATAGAGGACAGCTACCCTACCTCCATTCCTGGAAGCACGATCCAGCCTGAGTATGTTATACCCAGGTGGTACCACTTCATTATCTGTGGTGCTAGGTTTTAACCAGGTTTCGGATAAACACAGTATCTCAGGGGAGTGGACAGCCAGGAGTGCATGCTGTTAATGTACCTTGTTGTTTATACTTCTAATGTTAAGGTGACAGGACAGGAGAGAGTTAGGGAGCCTATTAATTGTAAGTTTATTGCTTGGGTTACAAGTAGACTGGGTAAGTTTATCTGGAGTAGATCGGCCAGGGTTTGGGTAGATATCACCACCAAGTGTGAGGTTTTGATGAAACCTAGTGATAAGTTTCAGGAATTTATTTATAAGTTTATGGTAGTGTTTAGATTTGGAGCTAATGTATCTGGGATTGGTATGATAATAGTGTGAACAGGTTGTGGGGCTGGACACAGTGCTGTATGATTGGTAAAAGGTGCTATGAATTACAATTGGGGTGATGGTGTGGCCTTTTGGGTACTGAAATCCTGTGAGAAACTGGTTTTCATACAAGCTAAGGAGGTATGGGGCAAGCAAAAGGGGTAGTAATGACTAAGGCACTGTACGAGCACATCCACTCGTGCATGAATCGTGCCATCCGAAATAGAACCAAGATGCTCTTCTTCAAAAAAAGGAAGCCAATCTGGTGGTCCCCTGCTATAAACAAACTATACAACAGAAGGAAGAAACTGTTGCAGAAAAGAGGAAAATCCCAGGATGCAAAACACTCCCTCACCAGCCTCAGTAAGAAGCTGAGATCCCTCATAAAATCCTCAAAAGCTAGTTACGAAAATAAAATTGCCAAAGATTCCAAAGACAACCACAAGGCATTCTATAGTTATGCCAAGAATCTATATGGAAATGCTCAGATCTGCTCTGAGCTACAACAGAATGGCATTAAATATACTGATCCCAAGGATATTGCCAATATTCTGGCAGATCGATTTAGTACCAACTTCACCCCCCTCACCCCCTAAAGGGCCCATCTCAATACCAAAAGATTGCCAAATTCCGATAATCATAGCCACACAGGTAGAAATAGCACTCTCTAAAGCTAAGAATACAGCATCCATGGGACCAGATGACATCCCGGGCTGTGTACTACATGAACTACAAAATGAACTGGCACTCCACCTAAGTGTCATGTTTATTCATAGCCTCACCTCAGGCTTCATGACCACTGAGTGGCACACAGCTACAGTTATCCTGCTCCACATGGGAGGATCCGCCTTGGATCCCAGGAACTACCATCCCATCAGTCTGACAAGCCTGATCTGCAAGGTCATGGAACACATTATCATGGAACTTATAAACAAAGACATTGGCAACCTTCAAACACTGGACCCCACCCAGTTTGGGTTTGTAAAGGGCCGATCTTGTCTTCTGAATCTGATTGACTTCTTCAAATCAGTCACCAGAGCTGTGGATGAGGGTACAGTTGTCCACACAGCCTATCTGGACCTCGCCAAGGCCTTCAACACCATCCCCCACTCTGGAATCATAGATAAACTTACTAAGCTGGGCAAAAATCCCTACGTCACTTGATGGGTTGTCAACTGGCTTACTGGCAGAATCCAGACTGTAAAAGTAGCTGACTCCAAATCCAGCTCCAGACAAGTGACAAGTGGAGTACCTCAGGGTTTAGTCCTGGGACCACTCTTATTTGGCATTTACTTCTCTGAAGTACAGGCCAACACTAAGGGACTCTGGCTAACAAAGTTTGCAGATGACTGCAAACTGGGAGCCATTATTGAATCCCCAAATGATGTGGATATTCTACAAAAGGGCCTTACAAAAACAGAGTCATGGGCTCAAGCTTAATGCCAAGAAATGTATAGTTATCCCCTTTGGAAAAAAAACATGTACCCATGAACTACCACATAGGTGGCAGGACATTAAATATCGAAAGTGTGATGAGAGACTTAGGGACACAAGTGGACAGTGGTCTCACTTTTGATAACCACATCGCCACAACAGTCAGGAAATCCTTCTATGTGGCACACCTCATCACTAAGGGCTTTTCATCCAGAAAGAAAGAGGTCATTGTTCCACTGTACTCATCCCTCATTAGACCCATTATAGAGTATAATGCTCCATTTGGTATGTACCTCACAAGACATCTGCAACAGCTGGAAAGGCCACAGAAATACTTCACTAAAAGAATCACAGGCCTAAAGCAGATGCCATATGCTGACCGTCTAAAAAAACTCCAGTTATACTCTGTTGCATATTGTCTACTCAGATGTGATCTCTGCTTAACATACAAGGCCATGTCAAACCCTGAGCTGTTGGACATGCTCCACTTAAAGAAATCCCAATCCCTCAGAGCCACACGCTCCAGGGATCTAAACCTTATCATCACAATGAACAAAACATGCTGGAGGGATAGGTTCCTGACCCAGAGACTCCCCATACTGTGGAATAGACTGCCCATACATGTCAAGCAGAGCGCCTCATTGGCCCTATTCAAAAGGAACCTTGATGATTGGATGGGAGATAGGAAATTCAACCCGGGGATCATGTCAGTCGCCCTGCTAGACAGGGGCCCAGAGAAGTAAATATTGTGGGAAGAAATTTCCAGGGAATTGTTATGGCTAGGCTTGCATAGGCCTTAGGGCTGATAGCCTAGTACCAACCTATGAACTTAAGTGTAACATTGTGTGTTGTGGAGCGTATGAGTTAAAGGAACTGTATTACTTGGGTGGTACGACACCAGAAGATATAGTGGTAGTATGTGAGGTAATGGAGTAGGGGTGGGAGAAATTATGACAGATGTAAGCTGATAGGTTCTAGTAACAGGGGGTGTGGCTATATGACTATAAATCTAGTAGTAGTGGGGGCATGTGGGAATTGGGGGCGGGGTGTGGAGCGAGCCCAACCGCAGCGCGGGCGAGCGGAGCGAGGCTTATCCAGAGTACAATGTTTCTTAAGGTTTCTTAGAGCCGTAAGGTAAGTATATAGGGAGTCAGTGCTCTTTCTTTTAGTTGCTGTAGTGTAATATAATTTTTTGGGTTGTTGCTGTAGTAATATAATTTTTAGGGTTTCAGAACTCTTTGTATTAGTTACTGTAGTGTAATATAATTTTTAGGGTTTTGAGGTCAGAAATACTGTCTTAGAGGGTAGGGGGTAATCTAGTATTTCCTTAGAATTGGGAGTAAGCCAATTGTTATGGGGGACAAACTATAGGTGCTTTAGACCCATAACAGCAAATTACAATTAAAGTTGAGTCAAGTAATAGCTTTTGACCATGGCAGTTTGTAGTGGGCTGGATTCAGTTTATGTTCTCAGGTAGGGTTCTGCAGGGTAGCATCCTTATTTCCATCTTCAGGAATGCTAAATGACAGTTTTATATCTGAAAAATGCAGGTTAGGATTTCAGGCTCATAAATGTTCTTCAGATGTTGGTTATATTGCTTTGTTGCTAGTATTATCTGAATCATGCAAAAATACAACAGAAGCAAGACTCAACAGCAATGCTGCTATGTAGTCTAAAAGGTGTTGTCACTCACTTTCATGAGGCTGTTTCTTTAGTGGCTATAGTGTGCGAGTCCAGTATGCAGTTCTGACATTAACCATAAGGAGGCATCACAATGATCATAAAAAATAAACCACAGTATTGTTAGGAACAAATCATAATTGCAGATGTTCAAGTATGTTCACAATTACAATCATAACAGCTAGGATTCCTGCCTGCAAAGAGACTGTTCACTGGTCCAACTTCCAAATCTCTATCTTTCCCTTTCTGGTTTCAAACAACATCCTCCCACTCACATTTCAGAAAACTGGTGGGAAAATAGGGGTAATTACTTATGCCTTCTTCACAGCTTTCTTGCCCTGTCTGAACTAGGAAACTTGTGCAAAGATCCCAGGGCACACACGGACTTGTGAGACTTACCCCCAGTAAGGAGTGATCTAACTACAAAGCCCTACTCTATCTCTCTGGGTTCTAGATGAGTTCATAAGAAGGAGGACTTGGAAAAGACAGTAAGGGAAGATGAAGAATAAGAAAAATAGGGTACCCTCCACATCCCAGGATGCCCAAAGTAAAACAAAGAAAGAAAAAGAGAGAGAGGGAGAGGAGGGTAGGAAGAAATTAGGACTGCAACACTAAATATACTTGATAATCTAAAATTATGATAAGTTCCTAAAACAACTGCATACAGGCTGCAGTGCTGCGTGACTATCAGTAACTGTATGGCAATGGTTGCATGGAAACGCATGGAGCTGTGTTTAGGCTATACAACATTGTTATATGTGTGCCGAGGTATTATAAGTGTGCATAATACAGTTATAATGCAGCTGTTAGATAAACACACATTTGTGTGCACACACACTCTCTGACATACATTCTGCCATTTGTGTGTGTTTGTGTGTGTGTGTGTGTGTGTGTGTGTGTGTGTGTGTGTGTGTGTGTGTGTGTGTGTGTGTGTGTGTGGGTGTGTGTGTGTGTGTTTGTATTTGAGGATCCTGCATCCCTGGTGTTAGATATGTAGACCAAGGGCTACAAAATTGCAGAATATCTACTGCACAGTAATGCGCCATGCCTTTCACGAAGTTTTGACTATATACAAAGCTTATTAGCCATTTTTGAGCAATGGCACCATTTCAAGTCATTATGTGCTGGTTCTCCATGTGTGACTTCATTGTGCTGCTATTGTAGCATTGCATAAGGAGCCTTAAAACATAGCAGTGATACAATTAATAACAAACTTGAAAAAGTCCAAACATTTAAATAGTTAAGACCTGGGTTGGACCTAGCTTTCTCTTTTAAGGACCATACTGAGCAAATGGCTAATAATTTCACTGCACAGTTCATGCTATAGTATGTCTAAACTCCCAACTAATGAATTAAGAAACATCATTGCTAACATATATTACTTCTTCATGTTGAATACAGTTTACTGCTCAATGCTCTAAATTCCATTCAGGATGCATACTTTATATAAACTGTTCCTAACAATATCTGCAGATTTACAACATTAACCCCAGAATGGAAATATCACTGTATTGAATTACTGAGGACCATCTGGCAGTCTGTTCCAACCAAGGGCTCACTTCTGCTATCTACACTCACATTTAAAATACTTAACAGTACTGCTTCCTTCTCAGGCACAGAATATTTATTATTTATTTTATTTATATTTGTTAACCACGTAGTGTCCTACTGGGTTGAAAAAAACTCGTTTTCAGCGGAGACCCGGTGAGAAAAGCTCCACAACAAAAAGAACATTATTAAGGTACAAGCAGTAAACATAGTTTAAGTAGTACATTGCTAACAATATATAAATGAGCTTAAGAAAAATATTATAGCAAAATATAATAACAGAATACAATATAAACAAGCATGTTCCAGGCATACAGGAATACAATTTTTTTTTTACAATATATATGAGGTACATATAAGTTATGTAGCTTTACAAGGTGAATCACTTCTGAAAGACTAAAATTGGTCATGTAGTTTTAAAAGTTGGCCATGTAGTTTTACAAGTTAGGTCATCTGAAGGAACAAAGATTAATAAAGATAAGACAAATAGTGGGATAGCCCTATGTGGGATGAACACTATATGGGCTAACATGTTAAATGAGTGGGAGAAAAAATAGGAAGAATATTAGTTGGGAGTGATAAATTAATGAATGCATCAATGAATATACATTTAGACATCCCATGTTATCTTTCAGAAACACTGAAACTACTCTGATATTGCAAAGTCTCCAGTTTGTGGTTGCCAATGGAGACAATAGCGTTAACATGTTTATCACAGACAATGGGGGGAATCACCCATCATTAGAAGTTCACAATGAAATTTAACTACCCACATTTGAGAATTAAAATACTACTAAATGAAATATTTGACTCAGTAGTGAATGCCATGTGGACTAATGACCCATTAGTGTGCATGCAGCATGCTCACAACTGTAGTGCCAGCGCTGATTCCAGTCTATGAAAAGCTGATTTAAAGATGTTATGTATTTTTCTTCTTCTTATTTCCTACTAATAACACATTGGTCTGTAAACTGTGTTTTCCATGGCCTGGGAAAGTGTAGTCTTTTCTCGTTTAAATATAAAAAGATATGCTAGGATATGAAATATCTTTGAAGTGTAATTTAGTGTGGTCTTTCAAGAAGAACTTAAGTGCTTGCATATAACTAAACCACTGAAAGTTGGAGTCAGGAAAATCAAGAGTCATAAAATGAAATAAAATCACATTTCAAAGTTAGTAGTCCATAATATGTAAATGCATTTTTCCTGAGAAACCTATAGGTGTAAGAACTTGTTTAATAATTTTTACTGTGAAAACACAAACACCTAATATAGTCTAATGTAAGTTTTTTTTTTTTTTTGTAAAATTAGGCAAAGTAATGGTTTCTAGGAACAGAACAGAACTACAAAGTATACATATTTGAGACTGGTCTTTTTTGTACTGCCTTTACTTGGAAGAAATTAGTGACATCTCTCTCAGAAGGTCTGTGCTCTGCCTGTGAGTATTTTTAACATATTTTCTAAATTAAAGTAGGTAGGACCTGTATTCTTTTGGAAGAGATGATATGCAGTTATCTGTAGTTCAGATTCTTCTTTTCATACTATGTTTGTGAACTGTTGTTTTGATATTCCTTTTGCACTTTCTAGTTCCTCTGCACATTTAGTCTGTAACTGCAGTGTTTGCCTTATTGTTTAAGGAAAAAATGTATTCATTTTAAACTCTTGTGACCTGTGGTTATCTCTACTTAGATTGTTTGGGCCTTCTACTAGTGAACATACAAAACTGTGGGATTTCATATTTGCTTAAATAAGGGCAGCAGGTAACCTGAGGTCCCTGGCAATCAAGGGTGGTGGCACTATTACTGCAACAGGAGGAGAGCTGTAGGGAAATAGTGAATACTGACAGATTTCCCCAGAATCTGTGTGTGTGTGTGTGTGTGTGTGTGTGTGTGTGTGTGTGTGTGTGTGTGTGTGTGTGTGTGTGTGTGTGTGTGTCTCTGTGTGTGTGTATACTGTGACAGAGAGAGTGGTTGGGTGCTAGATCAAACACTTTGTTTGAAGCTGGCCTGTGTGCAGTAAAATATGTATGTTGAAGGCTCATACCCAGGATAGCAGTGCATATTCCCTTTATGCTATAGGGACCAGGTTGCATTTTTTCAACTGATTGTTCGTTTAAATTTGTGTGTACTTTCTCTTTTTTTATTTTAACCTGCTGGGTACCGGTGGTCTGACTTGAGAGACACCATCCCTTTCATGCCAGCTAGAACCTTTTCTTCATTTTTGGTACAATTCTTGCCACTCTTCCTCGCATACTTGATTGACAGGGTGAAATTTTAAACAACATTCATCCATTAATTGTCAGAACAACAATGCAGGTTTGCACAAGTAAAGATGTGCTGCCATGATCCCAGCTGAAAGCCCCAATAATGACTTCACAGCAGAGCTGCTACCAATTTATTGCTATAAATTGCAAATAAATATCTGCAGAGGATAGTCATAAAGCATTAAGAGCAAGCAAAGGAACTCCCATAAGGGCAAGAGGAATGGGAAACTGGAATGGGGGTGGGAAAGCAAAGGTAGATTTTTCCTTTCTTTTTTCTTTTTTTTTATGTGGGACAGATGTCTGTTTTAATTTTTCCCAAGAAGGGTAGAGTGGGAAGGTAACAAGGGGAAAGTGTGGACTGGGTCCTTTACTGCAGCATGATGACCATGCTATGATGATCCTGCCAAAGAACACAAATAATTGCAGAAAACATGGGCCACATACAATAGGTGGCAGTCATCTAACATGACATATGACAGCCACCTGTAAAGGACTCACTGTGGTCTAAGCCAATTCATGGTACAGCAGGTCTAACTAACATTGGTTGGGGGGGGGGATGGACAGTATAAGAATAATGCTGAGTAGACATACCAATCTGCCCTGTGAAAATGGCAGGGCTATGGCTATAGCCATAGTAATACAGAGAGGCAAATACTGAGGTGTAAAGAACAGTATGACACCTGGCATGCTGGTGGAACACCCAAAGTCAAGTCAATGATCAGTACCTTGACACTGCTAGTGCTCCCATTGGGATAGATTGGGTGAAGGAGCATTTCAGCCTGAATTTACAATGTGTCAGCATACAATAGCAGTATGCAAGGCTGATACTAGTACTAACACTGTAAAACTAGACAATTGTACAGGCACCTAAAATACATGCACCTGCAACATTACTGATATATATGTATCACTGTACCTGGAGAATCTTTTTAGATGCCTTAGCCAGATCACCTTGTACTCCTCAATTTTACCAACAAGTGAAAAACATAATATAGAAGGAAGATGTACATGGCTCAAAAGTGCCTCATATGGCTAACCAGTTATGATTAAGTAAAAACATTAACCACTTGTCACGAAGGTGCACTCTAAAACACTGATGCATTTTCCCTAGCCTCCTCTCCCTACTGGCTAATAAAAGTTACAATGGTGCCTCTTCGGGTCAATATAGTGATGCTTGCACTGCTCACAAGTATGGTTAATGTCCGTTGCATCATGTAGCTCTCTATCAAGGCAGTGCCAGGCATCCACCTTGTACTGGAAACCCTCATAAGAGTTTACCAGCATGAATCGCAATGGCCCATGTGCAGAAACTAAACAAAAATCTTTATTTCTTTTTCTGCACCACATGGGAACTCTTCCAAAATCAGCACCCTTAGAGAACAAGGCCACTTCACAGGCTATAGTCTTGAGGAAAATGGTAGCAGATTCACACTGATGTACATTGCAGTTATCACCTGGGCAGCATGACAGTACCCAATGCAGCTATATAGTGGTTCACGGATGAATGGCATGCTAGGGTGGAGTTTAGGATGTGAAAGATAGACTGCCTTGATTGTACTTGGCCTGTACAACCAAAAGCCCTCTCAATTAATGTATTATAGCATCTGTAGGAGGTCAAGAGACTATTAAATATGTCCATGTCACTGCAGGGTTCAGTGACCTGTCCAGGCATGCACAATGCACTTTGCAGTCATTAATGTGTGTTCACAGTCAGATACAAGCTTCATTTACAGTTTTGGTCTGGTATGCGTAGGGTAAAATGTGCAGCTCAGAGGCAGTTGACCTTAATTGACTCATTAGCCACACTATGAACTTTGTGTGATAAGATTAGCTGCAGCCATTGCAGTGCTCATACAATAGGGAATTTTCTTGAAACACAAAAAAATAGTGGTAAATATGGAACAACTCAATCAAGAGAGGAAGGACAAAGCTATAGCTGCTGTGACAAGTCTGCAGGGGACAGTGATGGATGAGAAGAATGTGTGAGCAACATTACGATTGTTTTACTGTAATTGGAGGTTTACCCTCATTAAACTGCTGAAAGGGACTGAAGGGAACAGGAGGCTTTGTGATTTAGCTCTACAGTATATTACCATGGCACTAACATGATAGAATATTGTAACTTGCGATAGAAATCACAAGACCAAGGAATATGCAGCGAGGTTGACTACCTAAATGCATGTACTTGTTTGATAGAGGAAGATCCATAGTCACCTGCAAAGAGAGGTGTAAGGAGCACAGGGGATACTAATGTATACTAGATTGACTGGAATTACGCTGAATACAGAGGCAGCTGCAATAACTGTGGCAAGACCATACATGCCAATTATATGGACTGTGGCGTACTGCATATGAAAAACACACCATTGCGAGTTTGTCTTACTGATATCAAGCTATACCAGGTTACCTGGAAACACACTTTAGGAGTTGTATCTTCTACTCAGGAATGGTTTGTAGTAGGCCTCATCATCTTCTTTTGTTGAATGCCTCATAAGGTTTGGGGTGCACACAACACCAGTGTCCATGCTGTTTACATAACTGCTATGTGCTTAGTGTTTTTTTTTTGACAGCAAGATACTGCCAGGTTCACAGGTACCACATGCTGCAGACTGATTCTGGAGGCAGTCAGATAGCAGTAGACATCCTTTGTATGGTAGTGGCCAAACATGGGATGGTGTAGGGCATGGTGCATGGCCCACATGTTATGATGCACTTGCATTAGCACACACTGCCACAGGAGGTCTGTTTGGTACATACTGGATAGCATGGTGTTCTGAAAGCACACCTGTGTCCAGCAACAGGCAGCTGCTTCATGACAGCAACATGTGGAGTTAGCATTTCCCTCTGGGTAGGTTAGGTAACTCACAGTCTATGTTCACATTAGACAGAGGGGTGGGGTTTGTACTTTGGATGCAGCAGATACCTGTGCCTATCACTAACCATATCAATATGTTCATATTTATAAGATAAAATGGCTGCTAAGGAGCACAAATATATGGAAATGTGTTCTCAAGAGGAAATGGACATTTTGCTGCATGCCCACCATGTACACAGCTAACGGATCCTCTAAAACTGATAAAAGTGACAAGGCCTTCTGTGAATGTGTATGGCGGGGCATTTGGGCAGATGTCATTGCTGTCTGTGGCCATAATACATCTACACTACAAGCATTTTGTAAGGTTCCACACATGACCCACTCTACCAGCAGCAGGTTAACTGCCCTTAAATGGGACAGAATGGCTATGGGTGGGGGATATGCCTACTCAGAATATCATCCCAGACATGGAGGAGTCAATGGCATCTCTGCCTGGGGTTGTTGAACTGCTCCTTCATACCCAATAAAGGACTGGACATTGGTGCAGAACTTTACTCATCATTATGGGTGTCTGTCCATTTTTCTCAAGGTGGGTATGTCCTTACATATGTATCATGTCATGCAACAAGCTACAGCCATTAGCTGTCTGTCATATGCCAAATACACTTATATTATTTCTAGAGGGACTTCAGGGCTCCAGCAGCAATGTTCTTTTGCACTAGGTGAGTGAATTTACATTCTGTGCATGCCATACTATTGTATGGTGGGCATGCTTATTTATTTATTCAATTACTATTTGGTAATGGGGCAAGTGGGCTGGTATGAAGACCCTTTTCAGACAGGACCCAAAAGTACAGAAACAAAAACAAACAACATGAATAATCACATAGCATACAATTCATGACAACACATGCAAAATCAAATGATTCTAAAGGATTGCAGAAAAAAGGTTGTTATGGATCCTTATGCTTGTTACAAAGTCTTATATACAAAGAAACATTACAGAGAGTTAACAGTAAAACCAAAGTTGTTTACAATATTTACAGTACACACATAAAGTCCATTTTGAATTTTAACATATCAGGCAATAAGCTGGACAGCATTTGGAATGTCTGTTATATTGGAGGTAGCGTGCTGTTAGAATTTGGAATGTCTGTTATATTGGAGGTAGCGTGCTGTTAGAATTTGGAATGTCTGTTATATTGGAGGTAGCGTGCTGTTAGAATCTGGAATGTCTGTTATGTTGGAGGTAGCGTGCTGTTAGAATTTGGAATGTCTGCTATGTTGGAGGTAGCGTGCTGTTAGAATTTGGAATGTCTGTTATATTAGAGGTAGCGTGCTGTTAGAATTTGGAATGTCTGTTATGTTGGAGGTAGCGTGCTGTTAGAATTTGGAATGTCTGTTATATTGGAGGTAGCGTGCGGATAGAATTTCATATTTCATGATGACTGTCTTGCTGGAGGTAGTATGCTGCTTGATACAAGCCTTTGTCCCAGAAGCACTTACCCTCAGTTTCATTGTGCAAGTGTTCAGAGAAAGCCTTTTTCAACTGAGTGAGAGATTCCGTGCTCCTTAATTCTAGTGGGAATCCGTTCCATAATGCCAAGCTTAGTCAGGAGAAGGCATAATCTGCAATAGCTATTTTATATTAAAACTATTCATTTGTAAAAGTATATGTACATTTATATGAGAGCTGTTTTATATGTAGGTAATTCATATTACCTACACTTTCCGCTAGCGCAATTCTATTGCCTGTGCAACCTGGTCATGAGTCCCAGGTTTCCAGTATAAGACAGGAATGGGCTGACACAGCAGTCCAGGATACACCCTCATCCCCTTCTCTCTCAGGCAACAGTGGACACTGGTGGATCATCTGAGCATCAGTAAAGCAGTATGCATTCACATGCTGGTAGCTGACAACATCATGAGTCCCTTTCTCAGTCTGAGATGAGTGGCTGAATGGTCATTACTCAGCATATACACAGGGCAGTTATCCAGGCACAAGTTGATTGATATAGGGTGTGGACTGCTAGATGATCCTACAGAGAGTCTCCTGTACATATGTAGTATGTTGATAGAGTGCCAGAGGGAGTCTACTGCATTGTAGACTACCTGGAAGTTGATGGAGAGGAATTCTCAGGTGGGCTTTTGATGACAATGTGGGTGCAGTTAATGAAACCAAGTACATCTAGGAAATGAACTAGTTCAAAGAATGATCTCATAGAAATCTTTCTTTCCTCTGAGGTATGTGGAAACCACATATGCTCCTTCATGTGCCATAGCATAGCATTGAGGGACTGTTGTAGTATCTATAAGGCAGATGCCTGGGATACACCTACCCTGTTTCCAGTTGGTCAATGATAGGTCCCTCTGGCAAGTATTGTTAATGCTGCACATACCTAGTTGCCAACATGAATTGGTATTCCACACATCCCACATGCCTGCATGTGAAGGAAGCACATATGTAGCAGTTCATCTGTATTGTCTCTGTCCATACTGTAGTAGTCCAACATGCCTGCATGTGAAGGAAGCACACATGTAGCAGTTCACCTGCATTGTCTCTGTCCATACTGTAGTAGTCCAACATGCCTGCATGTGAAGTAAACACACATGTAGCAGTTCATCTGCATTGTCTCTGTCCATACTGTAGTCGTCCAACATGCCTGCATGTGAAGGAAGCACACATGTAGCAGTTCATCTGTATTGTCTCTGTCCATACTGTAGTAGTCCAACATGCCTGCATGTGAAGGAAGCATGCATGTAGCAGTTTATCTGTATTGTCTCTGTCCAAACTGTAGTAGTCCAACATGCCTGCATGTGAAGGAAGCACACATGTACCAGTTTATCTGTATTGTCTCTGTCCATACTGTAGTAGTCCAACATGCCTGCATGTGAAGGAAGCACGCATGTAGCAGTTCATCTGTATTGTCTCTGTCCATACTGTAGTAGTCCAACATGCCTGCATGTGAAGGAAGCACGCATGTAGCAGTTCATCTGTATTATCTCTGTCCATACTGTAGTAGTCCAACATGCCTGCATGTGAAGGAAGCACACATGTAGCAGTTCATCTGTATTGTCTCTGTCCATACTGTAGTAGTCCAACATGCCTGCATGTGAAGGAAGCACACATGTAGCAGTTCATCTGCATTGTCTCTGCCCATACTGTAGTAGTCCAACATGCCTGCATATGAAGGAAGCACACATGTAGCAGTTCATCTGTATTGTCTCTGCCCATACTGTAGTAGTCCAACATGCCTGCATGTGAAGGAAGCACACATGTAGCAGTTCATCTGTATTGTCTCTGTCCATACTGCAGTAGTCAGTTATTTTTGTGTCATGAAGGTGGTGGAATATTTTGCCAATGTGGATGGCAATGATGTGCAGTGTAGCAGCTACTGGTCGAGATATCAGTCTCTGTCATGTATATATTCACTAATCGTACTGCTACCCCTAACTTCATAATGTGGTCTATGTCATTGTTCACCAGGCTTTTATGGTGTACAGCTACACTGGTGATCATTCCTCATTGTTCATTTTTTATAATTTCTGAATCTCTCTGCCATATTGTTTACCATCATTTGCATTTGCCATGGTTCTCATTATCATAATATTGCTCATTTACAACTCATTATACAGTCATTGATGTAATGCCTCTAATTATACAATGGTGCCTTACACATTACACTATTATTTTCTTAATCTTGGTCTATATGTTTTTCTGCTTTGTGGACTGGGTAGTGAATGAAACCATCAATATTAAAAAAGCCACAACTATAGAAACATGACAAAAAGTGTTTTTCTAGGGCCATACCTCTCAACTGTCCAGATTTTTTGCCTCATAAATTTGGCCTGTTCCTTGTAAAATTTGTGGTTTCTTGGATTTTATGTGGCAAATAAGTGAGGACTGAAGTCATTATATAATGGCAGGCATTTGAGTTTCAGACTTCATATCTTTCAGAAAATTAATGGTAACACAAGACCTTGCATTCTATCAACTTTCTAAGTTTATAAGAGCAATATTTAAAATTTGTTCCTATTTTTGAGGCTTTGTCCCCCTATTATTTTTGGCTTTGTCCAGAGTTTTTGTGCACAGAGGTTGAGAGCAATGTCTAGGGCACATCTCTTATACCTCAATGCTGTCTTCACCTCATTACCTCTTAATTATATATACTCACTCTATGGTCACATAACCATGAAGTAAGGGCCAAGCACTGGAAAAAGACAGCATTCATCCCCACATCAAATTTATAAAGGTTTGTTGCAAAAAGACGAAGGTTTACATGTATAACAAATGCCCTTTATTTAAAATAATGTATTACAAACTGATGGCAGAATAATCATTAAACTCCCATGGTGTATTGTAATCCAAACTCCACTGTGACTGATAACTGAAAAACAGCACACACAATGAGTGAAAAAAAAACAGCAAAAGCTACTTATTCAAAGGACTTATGGTCACCAAAATTAACTTTGAGTGTTTTTATCTTCATGAGTAAGACAAATACAAAGTATATTAAATACCCCTTCTTCACATTATGTAATTTCAAGCTATCTAATAAAAACTGCATCTCGTATTATAGCCATTAAAACAGTTGCAAACCAGACATTCAATAATTATGTGTACAGTCATATAATTAACTATATAAATATTTCCATCAACAGCATAATCTGCAAATTATTGATTAACACACCAGCTTTAAAATAATTTCCACAATTTCATTTCTGGATTTGAGAAGTTTAATTTAATTTGCCAAAACAGATCTCCAACACTGAATTCATATCACTTTTCCTATATCCTTCTTTTGCCCTGTCAATAATAAAAACATACATTTTTTTTAAGTCCAAGCATTACGTAGCATGTTTAAAAAAACATCATATGTGTTCAGCTTAGTCAACTGCTAGTAGATGTCATACAATATCCTTCGATCACTGCTGCAGTTAGTCCAAAATGACACAAAATACACTGAACCCACAGACATTGCCAACATTCTGGCAGACAGGTTCAGTGCAAATTTCTCCGCCCCCTCCCCCCCAAAAGGAGAAATATCTATCCCAACAGAGTGTAGCCTCCCTAACATCTCAGATGCCCAGGTAAGAGCCGCCCTCTCCAAAGCTAAAAACACAGCATCAATGGGACCGGACGGTGTCCCAGGCTGTGTGCTACATGAACTCCAAGAGGAACTAAACCCGCACATAAGGCTGCTGTTTAATCTTAGCCTTACTACAGGATACGTACCCAAAGAGTGGCGTACGGCAACAGTGGTCCCACTCCACAAAGGCGGTGCTTCTACGGACCCTGGAAATTACCGCCTCATAAGCTTGATGAGCCTGGTCTGCAAAGCCATGGAAAGGATCATTATGGAACTCATAAACAAAGACATTGGGGACCTACAGACATTGGATCCTACCCAATTTGGCTTTGTCAAGGGCAGATCCTGCCTTTTGAACTTGGTCGACTTTTTTGAAACAGTCACTAAGGCCATTGATGAGGGTAAGGCAGTTCACACAGCCTACCTTGACCTTGCAAAAGCCTTCGACACAATACCCCACTCGGGCATCATAGACAAACTCACCAGCTTAAATGTAAACCCATATGTCACAAGATGGGTTGCAAACTGGCTCAAGGACAGAACTCACAAGGTCAGAATTGCTGGAGCCATGTCAGACTCTAAGCCAGTCACAAGCGGTGTCCCACAGGGCTCAGTCCTGGGACCCCTCTTGTTTGGCATTTATTTTTCCGAGGTGCAAGCAAACATAGGAGGAATGTGGCTGACAAAGTTCACAGATGACTGCAAACTGGGCACCATAATTGATACTCCAGCGGACACACACATCCTTCAGAGAGGCCTCATAGAAATGGATAATTGGTGCCAGAGCCATAGCCTTAAACTGAACACCAAAAGATGTATAGTCATACCCTTTGGGAAAAACAAAGTACCCACAAATTACCACATAGGTGGTAATCCATTAAGTACGGAAGAGGTAATCAGGGACCTAGGGACCCAAGTTGACAGTAACCTCTCATTTGACAGTCACATTGCCAAAGTGGTTAGGAAGACCTTCTATATTGCCCACCTTATCATGAAGAGATTCACATCTAGATCAAGAGAGGTCATTGTGTCCCTGTACTCTTCTCTTATCAGGCCCATGATTGAGTACAATGCCCCATTTGGGATGTATCTTACCCGACACCTGCAGCAGTTGGAAAGACCCCAAAAGTTCCTCACCAAGTGGATAAAGGGTCTTAAACATATGTCATATGCTGCCCGGCTGAAGAAACTCCAGTTCTATTCAGTCGCATACCGCCTACTCAGAGGTGATCTATGCCTGACATACAAGGCCATGTCCAATCCGGAATTAATGGACATGCTCCATCTCAGAAAATCCAAATCCATCAGAGCCACGAGAGCAAGAGATTTGAACCTCAACACAGAAATAAATAGGACGTGCTGGAGGGACAGATTCATAACCCGGAGGCTCCCTACACTCTGGAACAGAATCCCAGTCCATGTTAGGCAGAGCCCCTCACTAACTCTCTTCAAGAGAAATCTTGATGAGTGGATGGGAGATTGTAGGTTTACCCCAGGGGTCATCTCTGTGTCACTACTAGACAGAGGCACAGTAAACTAAACCCTAAATGGGCGTAGTATTCTCATCCTAAGGGGTGGTGAAAGCAACACACACTCTGGCTAGGCTTATAAATGCCCTAGGGCAGATAGCCTAGTATGAACCTATGAACCTATGAACCTAAGCTATATGTTTTCTTTCTCTGCTGAGGATATAACAGCCAGCCAACTAAGCTTCAGGGCAACCTTCAAATGCCCAAGCTGTCTGGCAGCTTGTGCTAAGCTGAATAAAATACAAATTTGGGCACCAACCTTTTGTCAGAATGTTGTACCCATACCTTGGGAAGCTGCTGCTGCCATTAATAACACTGTTATAACTCTAAACTGTCTAGATTATCACAGAATTCTAGATTCTTGCCTTATATTTTTGGTCTGTTCCTCATAAAATTTGTAATTTTCTGGCAAATCACTGAGGATTGAATTCATTAAATAATGGTAGTCATTTTAGTTTTAGACTTCAGTATCCTTCAGAAAATCATGCTAACACAAAACATATTATTCTAGCAACTTTCTAAGTTTATAAGAGTAATATTAAGAAATTGTCCCTATTTTGGACCTTTGTCCCTCCCATTATTTTGGGCTTTGTCCAGATTTTTTGTGTTAAGAGGTCGAGAGGTATGCTGTTGGCCCCAGTTTTTCTGTCAAAATGAAACTGAAAACTAAGCTTGTACCTACCCTTCCTTAAATTTCTTTATTCAGAAATAGTTTTCTGAGTCTGGCTCAGGGTTTAATTAATACTACTGATCCTTCTTCTAAAGTAGTCTCTTAAAAAAGAAAAATAGATACCTCCTTTCGTGAACAGATTCACGATTCTGACTCTGGACATGTGGATGTAGAGACAGATACAGGGTCTTATCATCAGATTTCTGATTCTGACTCAGAGGAGTGTTTAATTTCTGACTCTCCCTGTGGGGTTTTCTCTTTCTCTGAGTCTATCTCTAGAATGTGCCTTTGTTTCCAGTGGAAGAACACTGAGGTTTCTCAGTCCCTCAGAAAATACTTTGAGCTGTTATGGAAGGAATTTCTAGAATATGCACCTATTCCTCCAGTTCTCTCAGCTTTGGAGGAAGCGTGTTACTGCCTGCAATTTTCCTTACATTCAGCCCATAAAAAGGCAGATAGGCTGTATAAAGTTCCTCAGTCTTAAGTTTTTATACACTCTTCCCAAACCTGATCAAGCAGCTTTAACTTTAGATAATCCTTCATCTGCTAAACTCTAAGTTAATTCAAATTCTACTCTCTTTGATAAGGGTAGGAAGATTATTGATAAGCATAGGAAAATGTATGGTTCTGCAGTTTGATTTTAAGAATTTTGAATTGTCATGCGTATATCTTAAGCTTTGTACTGACTAACTGTGAATGTATGAGGAATGTTTTATCTGCAATTTCTTTTTATAAGGAAAATATGTATGACTCTGTTGGGTATATATCACATAGTCGAAGTCTTATAACTTGAACCATTATGTTCGAAGTTACAAAACTTTGACTATGGATAAAAAAAAAAAAAAAAAAAAAAAACGGAAAACTAAATAAACTGTTTTAAGCAGGGGGCAAGCCCCCTGCACCCTCCCACCACTTAAATATACCAACAATGATATCATACCCCATTGAACAAAATGGAAACCTCCACTAATGGAGATTTCCATTCAAACACTCAAACTTTTACAAATTTGAACTTATGGCCTCGACCATATGAGGTTCGAACTTGTAATAGTTCGACTACATGATAGGAACCCTACTCTGTTGACACTTCTTCCAGGGCTATGGCCACTGGTACTGTTTTTAAGAACCACCCAGATGATATTAAAAATTAGACTTTAAATTCTCCTTTGGAAAGAGATTTAGTTTTTGGCCCTTTTGCTACAGAGGTGATCAAAAAGTGTGATGAAAAAAGTAACCTGATACAGGGAATCTCTTAATATTTTTCAGCCTGACATTTCCAAATTTTCTAAGGGATTCTCTATCTCTTCATCCAATTTTGGTAAGAAACAAAATAAATAGTCTCAACAAAATACAAGTAAACAGACATTTAAGAAGAAATGGAAAGGGAGGTGTTCCAAAAAGAATTCTGGAATCAAAAACGTGAAGGACAGTCCAACAAGTTAGATTGACTATTTAAGAGACTTTGTTCCCCCCTCCCACCTTGGCAGACCATTTTTTCTTCTAGAAAGTCTGAATCTCCATTTTTCTAATTCATCAAGGTTACAGATGCTAGTGGGAGGAAATTCCTTCCGGGGGAGGGGGGTAATTCCTCATCTTACAAAATAGATTAATTTGTTTCCACTTATTCTTCATCACATGCTGACCCAGGGAATGATAGAACCTGTTCCTCCTTTCCATGTGGGAAAGT
This sequence comes from Protopterus annectens, assembly GCF_019279795.1. NCBI lineage: Eukaryota > Metazoa > Chordata > Ceratodontiformes > Protopteridae > Protopterus > Protopterus annectens. The sequence goes on along the minus strand of NC_056739.1, from coordinate 1,327,006,272 downwards.
TGTTTTATTCAAGGATATTTTAGTGCCAAAGAAAGAAAATGCTTGGAAACCAGTTCTGGATCATTCTTTACTTAACCTGTTTGTGACAGTGCCCATATTCAAAATGATGTCACTTTAAAACTTGTTACCTCTTCTTTCTCCTTTAACTTTTCTTGTAAAATTAGATTTAAAAGATTCATATCATCACATTCCTATTCATCCAGACTTCAGGTGTTTCTTAAGGTTTGGTGTGCCTGGATCACATTATCAATTCTCTGCCTTACCATTTGGAGTATCCACTGCACCAAGAGTATTCATTAAGTGTCTAGCTCCATTTATAGCTCATTGCAGGCTACATGGTATCCACACTTTTCCATATTTAGAGAAGTTGTTTATCTTTCTGAGCCTTTTTCAAAGTGTCAAGAATCTCCTTCTTAGGTGAGAGATCTCTTACACACGCTGGGATTCCGAGAGAACATTCAAAAGTCTTTCTTGACTCCTTCTCAAAGGATTGTGTTCCTGTGATTTCAACTAGACACCACAGTTTACAGAGCTTTTCTTCCACAGGAAAAACTAGATTGATATATAGCCCTATTTCTGTGGTTATCAACTCAGACTTTGGTCACTGCAAGGGAATTCTTCAGGATTTTGGGTCTCATGACTTCTATGATTCTCATGAGACCTCTGGCAAGACTCCACATTAGGAAAATACAGTGGTATATGAAGTCTGTTTTGTCCCAGCACCAACATCCCTTGTCTTTTCAGATCCCGGGGCTAGGCTTTGTCAGAAGGGAAAACATTTTGTGGAGACAACAGATATCTTTTAAATCCAGGTCTCTCCTTCTCCTTCCCTATTTCACCACTGAAATGTTCAACTTTGCTTGGGGAGCAGTTTCAGAGGGATGAAAGTGCAAGGGGTGTGGGACACCAAGGACAGAAGCAAGCACATAAACATAAAAGGGATGCTTGCCCTGACAAGCGTTCAACTCTCGGAATCATCTTTGTTCACCAGGACCTCTTCAAGTTGTTAAAGAAAATATCACTGCCATTTGATACATCAGCAAGTAAAGGAGAACCAGGTCATATCCCCTGCAGACTAGCTATGTTAGCTTGGGATATAGCTTCATGCCACAGTCTCACTCTACAGGCCTCCTACATTTCATCAGAGCAAAAGTGTATGGCAGACAAGCTGAACAGAACAAGGGCAGACCATCATGAATGGAAACTAATTGAGGGTCTTCCAAGATTTTATCCTTCTGTGGGGAGATCCTCAAGCAGATCTGTTTGCTAACTGTCTAAACAATCAGCTGGCAAGATCAAAAGTGCTTCAACAAAGTATTAGTTTAAGGGTGTGCACACTTATGCAACCTGCTTATTGTATGTTTTTTTTATATTTTATATTTTTCCCCTAACAGGTTTGTTTGTTTTTCAATTGAAATGTACAAGTTATAGGTCACATTAAAGGTGGGAAAGTTTTTAAATAATTTATTGTGGTCTGATTTTTTTATATCACAAAAAACTGGCATTTTAACAGGGGTGTGTAAACTTTTTATATCTACTATATGTCACAACCAGCAACAAGATGTGCAACCTTGTTGATCTTGTATGATTTCTACCATTTCCATTAATATCCGGGATACTCCTGAAAATTCATAAGGAATCCCCAAAGATCATTGTGGTGACTTCCTTCCAGCCCAGCAACCATGGTTCTCTCTTCTTTTGGAAATGGCAAGGGGCATTTACCACAAGATTCCTCACAGTCTATTCACACTAGGACAAGGGTGGCTAATACACCCTGACTGCTATCAAATTCAGTTGGCTGCCTGAATGGAAGGGTATTAATTCCCTTTAGGCAGCTATTTCTGAGGATGTGCAGCAGATACTAATGAAGACAATAAAATCTGTTACTAGAAAATCATATATTACCAAATGGAAAAGGTTTTCTTATTTCTAGCAGCAACATTGCCAGCACCCATTCAGGGCTAGTTGTTCTCTGGTTTTACAATATTTGTGTGTTATAATCTTATTACATTTCTTACTCCTCTGTCAAGGTTAATTTTTTGGCCATTTCGGCATGTCAGCCCATGGATCCTCCTCTTTCTATGCATTCTTATGTCAAAAAGTTTTTGAAAGGGTTTGCATAAGAGACCTGCAAGAAAACCTGTGCCCCCCACCCCTGGGATCTTTATTGTTTGTTAGAGAAGCTAACAGTTCCTCCAGTCAAATTAGCTGCCTTGGCTGACTTGAGGTTCTTAACATGGAAATAGATTTTTTGATTGCTCTGACCTCTGAAGAAGGGTGTCTGAGTTGCAACCTCTTATTGTGAGTTAACCCTACCTCATTTTCAACAACCAGTGTCAAAGCAGACTATTTCTGAATTGTTGTCTAAGACTATTATCTATACTTATACTCACCACAACAACACAAACTACTTTACTGGGGTCTTGGCTTCATCTATGACTTTTTGGAAAGGGTTGAATTCTAGAAGTATTCTAGAAGCAGCAGCTTGGTCCTCTATACATACTTTTGCAAAGCACTATAAGCTTGATCCCGTCTCTAGGTCTAGATCAGGCTTTGCTAGTACCATTCTTCTGGGGCTCATGGACTTTTTTCCTTCTACCTTACAGAAGATGTAAGCTATGGTAATCAATCCATATAGCCTAGGCTACAGCAGCAGTGATCAATATGAAGAGCATGGTACAACTGTGTAAGTAAACTTACCATATTAGTAGATGTTTGAATGATCACTGCTACAGTAGCTGCTCCTTCCCTCCATCCTCCTTATTTTTTGGTGTGTTGTTTATGCCAGGATGTGGCATTTGTTTTTTGTTCTTCCTAGCATTGTCCTTTCAGGGCTCAGCTTCCCTCTCTTGTTGGCAGGAAACCTCTGATGGGCTTGGCACCCAAATGTGTCTTTTAGTCAGCTTATCTTGAGCTGCCAGACAGTTTGGGTGCGTGGAAGGTGCCATGAAGCATTGGAAGCTGGATGGCTGTTTAATCCTTGGCAGGGTCTAACCCATATATTTTGGGTTACTGCAGCAGTGATTATTTGAACATCTACTGTTAATGTAAGTTTATTTGCACAATTGTACTTTCTCTACTCTGACACAATTTCCTTTTTGTTCTTCCACATAGAAAGCAGGGCATTGTTTCATACTTGTACCGATGTAATGTGCTTATATATATTTATATATTTATATATATATATATATATATATATATATATATATATTTACATATGTGTGTGTGTGTGTGTGTGTGTGTGCATATATATATATATATATATATATATATATATATATATATATATGTATATATTTATATAAATATAATTATAGGAAAATAGTTGACTAACTTTTGTTGAAAGACAGATCATTCAGTCAAAACTATTGAAAGTCCTTTTCGCTGAAACATGATTTAATCAGATTCCAAATAAACTGAAACCTCATACATTCAGAAATATTCAAAAAACAATATGTTCAAGGAGGGGTTTGCAGAAGCAAATCACCTTCTCTTCCCCCACATATTCCATGTGGACAACCTCCACCCCTTTATATCAATATTCAAACCTCTTTTTTTGAGAAAGGTGACAATACTACATTCAGTGATTCAATGAATCACTGACAGGGGCAAACAGAAACTACATTAGCAATGATTATATATATAGGTGATGTGATAAACCAAGATACTTCCAGCCCAGCTAGCTGAAATTTTGTAAATAATTATATGTCACTTGAAAATATTAATATAATTTAATACAGAAATTTGACACTGCCAGTCCAGCTAGATAGAATTTTGTAAATAATTATATGTCATTTGTGAATAGTAATATTATTTGTATGCATGCCTTAAAAATGTAAGACAGCTATATGTTCTGTACTGAGCTTCAAGATTGTACCCACAGTACACCCTGCTGGAAAAGAGCAGAAATTTGTATAAACTATATGTCAATGCAAATGTATGTTTTCATAGAAGAAGTTGGAATATACAGAGTTAACTTGCAAAACTCTAAGAAAATAATACATAGTTTTACGATGTGTTATAAAGTCAGTTTATCTCAGCTAAGAGACAGGATGTCTAGGCTAGGGGCTTCCTTCTATTGTCTGGAAACAGAGGTAATTACAGGTTTTCAAGGTAATTGTTTTATGACTTCCAGTTTCAGGCAAGCTTCTAAGAGAGACTTGTCAGCTTCTGAGAGATAAGTATTTTTAACAGAGACATGTTAAATTTTAAGTTCCTGCTAGCCTGGGAACTAAGCAGAGGTGTCAATGAATGGTGTAATCTGAGATGTTTCAGCAGTAATGTGTATTATTAATTTAAGAACTATCTCAGAGAGAAAATCAGTGCATTTTGTATTTTGTTCTGGATCTGTAAACATCTCTTCAGCACTTCTCATCTATGTCTGCCTGGCTCTGTAAGACATTTAGGTACAGTGATTTATTTTAGAGATAGATAGGAATACTGTAAGATTAGTTTAGATGTTTACTGTATTTATGTGTGACTGTCCTGCAATGTTGTTTTAACGTATTTCCTATGACTCTGAACTCTATTGTCACTGTGTTAAGTTAATGAGTATTGTCTTGTGCTTTTATTATTTATTATTAAATATATTTAAACCTTTTAATTGTGCCTGGTTTTGTATGGAGATATTAAGCTCTTAGACTACTTGCATATGTATCTGGTGACACTGTATAGGGCACTCCAGTAGCCTTAGTTTGGTCACACTTACCATTTGGATAACAGTAACATTACACAGTAGAATTGGTCACCCTTTGGTAAGGGCCTTAGTAGCTGATAAGAGTGGTTGGCGGCTGGTGGTACTACTGTATAGTCTGGGCAGAAGGGGGAATAGCTAGTGAACCTGTGCCAGCCTTCCCCAGGAGTGTCTGTGTGTTTGCAAATAAATCAAATCTCAAAGTGCGTGTGTGACAGCTATTTGGGCAGGGACACGAAGCACTGGTTTTACAGAGAGGGTGCTGGAGATTTTGGCTTGACCACTTGGCTGAGATTTGAACCCTATAGCTGTGCCAGTGGGGAGTCTTATTGGGGATCTGAAGAGAGAGGGAGAAATCATCCCCAAAATGACTATGATCTCTGTGTGCTCTTAAGGGAAATTGTACTTTACTGTGCATGTACTTGTTATCCTCCCAATGTGCACATCCCTCACTGTTGCCAGTGGTGAGGATTGAGGCTCCTTGATTACTAGGCAAGTGCAGGGGTGTCATAGGTGACACCAATCAACAGGCAAAGCTTCTCTATATACGTCTACATATTCTACTTGTATTTTCCATAACTACATTGTAGCATTATAAGAAATATAAGATAACTGAGCCTATGGCCATTTCTGCCTTCTCATTATCCACCTTTAAACCTTCCACCTTTTTCTAGGGGAGCTAGGCCAGTAAATCAGTCAAGAGTAAATTTCTGGATAACCATCCAGTCATCTAGTTTCATTTGGAGGACAATAATGCAGTGTGTTCTGTCATCTGCAGTGGAAGTCTATTTTGGAAGTGGAGAAGGCATTGCATCACAAATGTATATCTCCACTGTATTCGATTTATTTGTTAACACAAACTCAGATCAGGCACAGATGACCTCCTCAAGAGTGTATGAATAAAGAAGCAGTGCCTCCAGTCTTGTCTGATAGTTTAGGATTTTTAAGCCAGTGATCTTTTTAGTTAGGAATCTCTGGGTTCTTTCCAATTGCATAATGTGTCTAGTGAGCTACATCCCAAAGGGGGCAGATTATACACTGACTGGCCTAATCAATGTAGAATATAAGGGGGCAATAACCTTTTTGGATTTTGACGATACCCCTTTTGTGATCTGCTGTGCTAAGTAGAAGGACTTCCATACTACTACAGTAACATGAGGAGAGGGAGCTATCAACCCAATGTCTCTCGCCACGCTGTCATTTTGTAATGGGGTGTTGTTTATACTGAAAAATGTGGGAAGGTTTTGCCTAATGCAAGTGACAATATGGCACCTTTTTGCATTTAATTTGAGACCATTATTTGCTCATCAGGAATCAACAGGTGTAAGCTTATGCTGTACGCCTTGACATCAGAGTGTGACTTGAGGATGACATTGAGTTCTGTCATCTGCAAACTTTGTTAATCAGTGATCTTGGTTTCTGATCTGAAGATCTGAAAAGTAAATGCCAGTTAACAGAGGTCCCAGCATTGGCCCTCCAGATCACCAGTGATCACCTTTACACTCTGTGAGAAACCATCTGTTACCCACATTGTTTGGTTTCTATCTATTAGACAATTTGCTATTCATCTTACATCATATGGGTCTTTCTGAAGTATGTTTAGCTTGTTGGTTATGCTAGCATGAGGAAGGTTATCAAATACCTTGGCCAGGTCAAGGTACACCGTGTTTATAGTCTGACTGCTGCACAGACTGCATTATCTTCTCAAATCAATTTACAAGGTTCATTAGACAAGATCTACCCTTCACAAAGCCAAACTGCTGTGGGTCAAGTCTGATAAGCTTTTTAATATCACATTTAATCAGGTCAGTTATGTTATGTCCCATGGGTTTGCAGAAGAAACTATTAAAACTGAGGGGCCTATAATTTCTGGGATCAGTGATGGGGCCACCCTTATGAAGTGGACCCACAACTGCTGTGCAGCAGACTACAGGAATGAAACCAGTGGTAAGGCTCAGGTTGAATAGTTTTAAGAGTGTCTGTGCCAAAGACTATTTTGCACTGTTTATTCAGCAGCTAGGTATATTTTCAGGACTCATGAAGGATGTATATGATTCTTGGCATGCTTCTTCTGTATATGTTCTTTAATGATGATGGGGAGTCTGAGATCTTTGGGTATAAGTGAACTTTGGATAGTTTTTACTGGGGTAAAGTTGACACTGAATTTGTTTGCTAGTATGTTAGTAATGACCACAGGATTAGAGTAGGTGATGCCATTTTGAATAAGTTCTGAGCAATTTTGGATATTATTTCTTTGTTTCCCGATATAGCTAAAGTAGGATTTATAATTATCTTTAGCTTCTGATGCTAGCTATGTTCATGGGCTGCCTTATTTTTTCTAATAGTACTTTTAATTTTTTTGACAAGCCCTTGATGATAATTTTGATTTGAGGGTAATTCATTTTGTTGTATAGTCTAAGGAGTCATTTTCCTTTATTGTATAGTTTATTTATGTTTATGGACCACCAGTATGATTTGTTCACAGGTTCATATGCTAGAGCTAGGCTATCTGCCTTTTTGGGTCATTTTAAGCCTAGCCAAATTTCAAAGGTGAGAATCAAATCTTGTATGATGTGTCTTTGAAGTTAACACATTAACCATTATGTCAACCCCCAACCCTTCAAAGGACAACGCAATCAGGAGTGAAGCATCCCCTAATGCTTCAATGCAGTGTTTGCAATTTGAAAAATTAATCTAATCACCTAGACTGGGAATAGAACCTATAACTATCTGATCTTTCAGCACCAAAGGCAAGTGTGCTACCTAGTGAGTTACTGACACTATTATCTTTCTCTTGAATCTCCCAATGTATTTTGATCTTGATGGGACTCCTGGGGTATGCATTTGTCTAAATGAGCATATTTTTTTGTGTAGTTGATAGCTGTATTAATGTCTTAGATAATATCACCATGTATGAATTTTGAGACTTCATCACAGAATTTGAGGAGATTTGTACATTTGAAATTCCTGAATTCCCAGATGGTGTACATTGGTTTTGAGATTTTAAAAATGAAGATTACCAGTTTGTGATCAGACTTAATTAGAGAAGGCGATACTAAGAGATTAGTACATGCAGGTGTTATATTTCTGAGAACTAGGTCAAGGAATCAAGGATATTTTGACCTCTGGTGTCTTCTCTGACAGTCTTTTCCAGGGGGGTTTGGTTATTAAATATTGGCCCTTTTGATCATAGCCAGTATTTGAAGTATAACTGTACCAGTTTTAAGGAGGGCAGTTAAAGTCAGCCAGGATAATGGAGTTTTTGCTTGAAATTTGTTCTTCAAGTATATTTACCATGATTTTCTTAGAACAGAGAGGGGACCTGTAAGAGGCTATGAGATGATAATTACTCTTATTTTAGTGTGATTTGTATCTCACTGAGTTCTGTTTGTGGGTCTGTAGGAATCTACCTAGAAACTATGTGGTCTCTAACAGAGACACCAACACAACTGCACTGGAGTCTGAAGGTATGGTAGGTACAACAACAGGTATGGAGGGGGTACCATCTGATCATTTAAATCACATTTTCTTGATACTACACACACGCACATGGAGGACAGCCTCAAGATCAGGCATATTTTTAGGTTACTGGCATGGAGCAGAGCCATTTTGATGTGATCTAATGTTTGATTTGTTTTTTTGGTTGAGCTGGAAGATCCATTAGCTGAAGTCTTCCTAAAAAAATCCCACTAGCTATATGACACAAACACTTCCTAAAATAATTTGAAACTCATCTAAAGCCCTATCCACTCAATTGCCAACTGTGTACAGTTGATGTTCCTGGATAATCTTGAAACCCTTACTGTCACCACTCTTTCATGTAACTGACCATAATACAGCTACTTCTTCACAATCTCCAGCTATCTGACTATATATTACCCCTCTCCACTACTATCTCTGTCTCCGTTTTACTTGGACCTCCTCAATACTCCTTCATAATCTGTAACCATCTTCATCTTATAATTACTTCACTGTCTCCTCCTCACTCTCTATTTTCAGATGATTCTATTTCAAAGTAACCAGACTCTTACAGGTCTGATATTAGCTAATATTTTACTGTATTCTTCATTAACTGTCATGTTTTCATTAACTGTCATATTATTACAATTCTGTGTAAGTGCATTTACTATTCTTTGTATGAGTATTTATTATTTTTGATTAACTGTCATCATTATTAGTTTATGTATGTATGTATCTACATTTATTATGTAAATTTTGTATAACTGACTTATACTCTTTCTGTGAAATGAAGCATTTCTTCCCTGGCTTCTGCTGAAAATAGCACTTGTGCCCAGTTGGACTTTCCCAGTAAACAAAAACAATAAATAAATAAAAAGGTACTAGGGACAGGAAAGGCTTTATCCACAATGTGAAAACCCTAGAATTAGAGGTCAAAGCAATTACTGTGTCCAAAGCTGACACACAGTGGACCCCCGGGAAGGTACCAGTTATTTGGCCAATTGTTGAAGCCCATCATCTTTTCTTTGTACTTCTGTATCATTCTTGGAGAAGAATATTCTACTGAAGCCCAAGATTTTGCCTGCACCTGTGACATGCATGATGAGTTCTGTCATGGCTACCTTCATATCCCTCAGGCTTTTATGTGCTAACTCATTTACCCCTACATGGACTGCCACCATGTTATAATAATATTTGTTAGGTGTGAGGTTCTTGAGGGTCTTTGAGATGATGGTGGTGGTGGGGGTCCTGATACCTGAGAGATAGATTACTGTCGCCCTGTTTTTTCTAGCTTTCTGAGAACCTAAAAGATGTATCTGACTATGGAGTCACCAGTCACTAAGACATTTCCTTTTGTAGAGTGGCTTGATGTACCAGATTTGAGATGACTTCCTGGTGACTCTTTTCTATAGTTCTGCAGTGTTTGGTTTATACTGAAACCTGTCTTAATGGGTCTAGGAGGCTTATGCAAGGACTTCTTTACAGCCTCAGCATAGGATATTTTAATGTGGGAGTATGCAGAGTGTTTTAGTGGAATTTGTTTCTTATAGACTGTGTTGTGAGACTTAGGCCACCAGTCTGGATAATAAGTTACATCTTTCACAAAGAGAATGTATTGAGCTGTTTGAGAGGTCATTGCAAGCAACTGGCAGTTACTACAAGTGCTATGAGGTTAACAATGGAGGGAAGACAAGGCTGACCATCCATTTTAGTCCAAGGGTTTAAGGGTTTTTAATAATATTTAATATTCTTGTATGTGAGCAATTACTGTTTTAATTAAACTTACTACTGAGCAGATAATCTTTTTTAATATAATTACATTATTTGCTAATAATCAGCAGATAGTCTTTTAATTTATTTTAATTTCATTGTGTTATTTGATGGAGGTGCTCTGCATTACTAACTGTAGTGTAATATAAACAGATTTATCCTAGCTGCAGTATAAAGAGTTCTAGCCTAAATAACATCATTGCTTTGTGAGCTCTTCTTTAACAGAGTTACAGTATAATATTTATGGGTATGGATGTACAGCATACAGTGTTATACAGTTTGTAACCGAGAAGTGTACTGACTGCGGATGTATTACGAAAATCTGAAACTTCAAATCCTAGCATCTACTGAATACAGGTTTGAGCAGTGCTGCAGAGAGCAGCACTTAACAGCACTCAATGCAATATAAAAGCCAGGAAAAAAACAACATAACAGAACCAATGAAAAATCAGCAAGGAGTTTAGCCATTTTTTGCTAATTCCCCAGAAATAGCAGCAAATTATTTTGCATCACCGAATAACTACCTTTAGCTCCTATACAACTCACACACATAGTCAAAACAGACTGTAGTGTAGTGTACATTTTATGTAAAAATGTGAAAAAGTAGTAGACTACACTGAATTAAACATGAGCGAAAACTGTGGCCAAAACATACTGTAACTGAACGTCTTATGGCTTCTCCCGTTAGGGGTCAATCCAGTGGATCACCACTCCGTAGATTGACTGGCAGTGGAGTTTGTACTGTATTGAGCTACCAGCCTGGTGCCCAACCTTCACAGAAGACACATGTACACACACATGCACCTACCTGCATGTCTTTAAAATTCACAAGACCACAGGGAGGATATTCAGACCCACACAGAAGGCACTCCAGCCAAGAGTCAAACCAGAGAACCTCTTGCTGTGAGGCAATGAAGCTAACTGCTGCACCACCGCAGCCTACAACTGAACTCAAAAATTTACAAAGGAGGAAACAATATGGAATTCAACAGCAGAGAACACTCAGCAGTACTATAAACAGGCAGGCAACTGCAGGAATACAGCAAATCAGTTGTTTAAAACAGCAGTATATTGGAAGACAATAACACCTTTATGCAGAATTCAGTACAGATCTATAAGTGCGGATGAATAATAGTAATTTCCTGCACTGAATATAAAAATGGAGCCAAAACACCAATTTCAGCTATTTCTTCACTTGTGCACAGAACAGGATCCCCATAAAGCCTTTAAGTAAAGACAACAAATAAACAATGTTTACAGCATTATAAAATCCAGGAAAAATGAAAGAACCAATGAAAAGGCAGCTAGGGCTTCAGCCAATAATACTATGCCACACTCAGTGAAATGGTTTTTCAGACAAATGGTAATTCCCTGAAATGAGCTTTCAATCATTTGAACACATTCAGCTATTATTTATCAAAATGGACATTTGGACATTCAATATCTCTGTCTGTCTATCTATATATCTATTCATATCTCTGTCTATATATCAGTCTGTCTAGCCACAACATGACTTCTATCCTTCCCATAATACTAACACTGTACTTCTAACCTATAGGGACACTGTCAATAAAGCTAGAGATACCAGCAAACTAGTCTCCTCCTTATTTCTAGGCTTTTCTAAAGCCTTCAGCACAGTTTGTCACAGCAAGATTCTACTTCAGATGTCCTGATTAGGTCTCTCAGCTCACTCTTCTAAGGTTCAAAAGCTACCTATCCAATAGGTTTCAGTCAGCAAAATGGTACTCCACCCTCTCTCCATACTTCCCAGTCACCACCGGTGTATGACAAGGCTCTATCACTGGTCTCCTCCTCTTTAACATTCTCACCAAAACCTTCCACACAATGACACAACAGGCCTCCCCAATACAGTACACAGATGACTCTGCACTCATTTGCACATCTGAGAAAATGGCAAACCTCTAAAAAATTATTCAGAAAACTTTAACAGCCACTGAAACATGTCTTTGTAACTCACAGCTCATGCTCAACCCTAAAAAAAAAAAAAAAAAAAAATGCTAAAATTCTTACTTTCCCCAAAATCCCTCTCTCATGAAAAAACAAAAATTAAAATCCTCTCTGGATACTACAACTATTACAGTCACTTCTCATAACAAATTATTAGGGATGATAGGGGGTGATAATCTTAAATTCGACCTGCATATGCAAAATTGCATAAGAAAAACTCATCAAAAACTAGGGATGTTTTACAGAGCCAGAAACCTTCTCAACAATGCAACTAAAACTATATTTGCCACTACTTAACTCCTCCCCACTCTTCTTTATGGTGTTGCTATCCTTACTAACCTCCATGCATCACGAAAATCAAAACCTGAACTTTGTTATAACAAAGTTGCTAAATTTGCAGCAAATACCCATTTCAGAACCCACCACTGTATAGCGCTAAAACGCCTAAACTACTTTTAACTAACCCATCAACTAACATATACAGAGTTTCTTACCACCTGTAAAATTATTCAGTATCAATCTGCTTGTCCGGCATTAAATAACATTGTGCACAACTATGATCCTAGTCGATTATTAAGACCTAATGACCAAAAACTCCTGTCTTCCCACAAACCTATCAAATCTGCTGAGTATTTTCTATACACATTCCATGTTCCTAAGACCTGGAACTCCTTACTTGTATCCATCAGATCAATACTCTCTCTTTCATTCTTCAAAACCATTCTGAAAGCATTCCTAGCCAAAAGTTTGCTCTGTCTTTGATCAACACCAGGATAAACTATATCCCTAAATATGAACAAGTACATATTCATACCTTACACCTCTTTACTCTGCCTTCTTCACTCACTTCCTTACTTCTAAAAATTTCCCTTCCCTGGCTTTCTCTCTAAATATGCTATAAGCATGCTTTTCTCTCAATTCATATTGATATTACTGTTTGTATTATACTAACTTACCTTTAATTTCCCTATAAACTGGCTAAAATTTCTATAAATATAAAATCATTGTCATTTAGTGTGTATCTATTCTTAAACAATTTTTTTCACATTATGTATAATTTGGTATAATTATTTAAACTATAGATGTTTTTGTATTATTTTTGAATATTGTAAAATTATTGTTCTTAAATGTTTTTGTAATACTTTGGAGCTTTTTTCCCTGTGCCTCCAGGCTCCTACCCAGTCATGCTTTCCAGTGTGTGTGTGTGTGTGTGTGTGTGTGTGTGTGTGTGTGTGTGTGTGTGTGTGTCTGTGTGTGTGTGTGTGTGTGTGTGTGTGTGTATGTGTGTATGTTTGCACATTTTCCTAAGTATACTTATCAACCCAATGGCATTGAAAATCTGGACAAAGGTTGCTGAATATTACATCCTTAAATCTACAACCCCCTTTCCCATTTTTGCATATGGAGTCAGGGTGTCACTTCAACAGTGGCAATCATCTGGAGCCAAAGTTCCCATTGCTGGATGGCTAGTCCTGCCTCAGCTGTTCTTCCATACAACACAGTTGCATGCACACTCACATCTACGGCCAATTTAGAATCTCTGATCCACCTACTGCATGTCTTTGGAATGTAGGAGGAAACTGGAACACCCAGAGGAAATCCATGTGAGCACAGGGAGGACATGAAGACTCCGCACAGAAGGCACTGCAACCAAAAATCAAATCACAGAACCTCCTGCTGTGAAATGACAATGCTGCCTGCTGCTCCACTGTGCTGTCCCATCTACTCAAAAATGTTGACAACTAATTAGCATAAAATGTGGATAACCTGTAGCTCAACTACTCCTACTTAAAGTAGGATTGTGGGATACCGCCACTTACAAGCACATTAAAAAATAACATACCAAATAATAATAGACAGCATAACAAAGGACAAGGTTCAAGTAACAAAATTATACTAATTTTGATAATCTTGGGTGTCCTACAGTGACAGTATTAATCACTGTCCCTTTTTTCATATTTTCATATTTTAATAGCTTTTTTTTTATTGATGGGCATGGCATGAAATAGAATGGTGAGACATGGAAATATACATTGCCAGTGTCCAAGATTACTATACTTCTGTTCCATGTCGTGCATTTAATTTAACAGAACAATGTGCCAGATTCCAAAACAGTTACTGCCACTGTAAGTAACTTAAGTCCAGTGAGGCCTACCTATAAAGCAGCCTTATACTGGAGTAAGCCACTTACAGTGAAAGCAAATCTTTTGGATTCGAGCCCATTATGAACATTTCTCTTCTTTATAAATGCAAACAAATTTGTCTGTTAACTGCTGAATGAAAACAATTCACATTTCCAGGAAAGGAAAGTGAACATATTCCGTCTTATAATATTTTGTTATTAGCTATCAATTTTAAATGCCTACAGTTTTTTTAATCTTATCCCTTATGCACTTTTGCACTTACCTCAGTTCTCGCACATGGAAGAGGACAGCTACAGCTGTAAGACAAAACTTTTGGAACTTTGGATTTAAGTAAAAGTATCTTAAACCTGTATAGAATAGGTCACCTCACAGCTACATAAACAGTATATCCCTTTGTACTTGTGGCAGTAGTTATATTATTACTTTGGTGGTGCAGTGGGTGCAGGCTGAAGATGCTACAGCAGAAGGAGGGAGTTAAACAACTATAGAAATGATTATTTAACAAGTCCACTTGGATTTTAATGGCACCATTTAATTTTAATAATAAATTTGGGAGTTTCTGTCACATACAGGACAATGGAGAGATATGCTCCTGAGTATTAATCATCGTGCAGGTGACTTTCTCTGGTTAGACCCTCTGGCTTCAATATATATTCTCTCCCCTTTATAATCTCTATCTATCTCTCACTCTATATTTCTCTATCTTTATCTTTGTGTACACCTTTTGACATCAATGTGCCTTTTGTCCTTAAGTGCATTCTCTTTCTCAGGTGAGAGCCCCATATGGCTTTCTTCATTTTTCATCTACTTTTCAAAGATTCCCTTTTAAAGAAGGAGGGCTCACTGGATTAGTGATAAGAAAACCCTCTATTTCTAAATCCCTATTATTGCATAGCATTACAATTTCTTCTGCACAGTTTGATAGCATAAACCATGCTTCTGGAGAACTATCTGTCTCTCTCTTTTAATGTATACAGCTATAAAGTAACACATTGGATATAAACTTGGATAATGACACTGGATATAAACATGGATAATGACACTGGATATAAACGTGGATAATGACATTGGATATAAATGTGGATAATGTATCTTTGAATGTGTGCTGCAGTGTGGAGCATGGGAACATTTTCATAGAGAGGTAGCTAAGCAGCACTCAGTAATTAGTCAGTAACTGGCTTGGAGCAAATATTAAAGCACATTTAAAGTAATTCCCAGAATGCCGTAACAACCTTATGTCATCAGATAATCTACAGGCAATGAACAGTCAAACTGGATATTATAGAATAATGCTGTTACTTCAGATTTACTTAAAGAATACCTACGAGGCACTCTCCAAGAATGAGGATATCCCTGCAGGGTACCAGTGTGACATTGGGAAGGCAAGATAATCTTTACAAGGAGAATGTCAAAATATTTTGAGGTGACTAACTACCAAATCACCACTTATTTGCCTCCTTGAGTAAGCATTCACTTTTTTATTACAGTGGATTTTATAGCCAAGTCAGACAGTAAATGTCAAAAATGTATAAATACTTCTACATAAAAGAACCAGTAAATGCGTGGTTTGAAGTTACAAACTGGGTAAAACAGAACTGTAAAAAGACTAATAGTAAAAATATGTTCAGGAAATGTAAAATTCAGTGCTATCAGTAAAGAAATGTTAAGTATGCACAGAAACAGACAGGTCAAGAAACAGAAGCAAGCTGTAGTGGATGAGGTTATGGAAAGACTGCTTCACAATCTGCAGGATGAATCAATGTTTACAGAAACAACAGTCTTTTCAGCTTCTGATAGTGTAGTTTCTAATTTAAATAACATGCACATTTTAATAAACTCTATTTTACAGTCTTAAGAAATCATTTTAAATTAATCAATTAATTAATTAATTGATTAATTTACTTATGTAAATGCTACAGAACATGTAATTCAGAATTCAGAGTTAAATTGCAGCACTGCAAATACAGCTCAGCTTGATGTAAATATTGCCAGTATACGTGATATGCAAGTTACAGGACAGAACATGGTGAAAACATTTTCAGTATCTCAAAGTTAAAATTATTGGTATAATTTCAGATATAAATGTTGTTGTGTCTTTCGGCTTTTCCCGGTTAGGGGTCGCCACAGCAGAACTCTGGTCCGCTAATGATTGGCAGTTGATTTTTACGTACCGAGTTGCCAGCTCTGCCGCACAACCTTCAACGAAGGCATGCCCATTCACGCATGTCTCCACGCAGAAAACGCTCTAGCTGAGAATCAAACCGGACAACGTCTTACTGTGAGGCGACAACGCTACCGCAGCACCACTACCGCAGATATAAATAATGCTCAAAAAACAATTGGTACTAATTTGTTGCTTTCAGAAGGCAGTGCAAATATTGCACTGGTGGGGATTCAGGGCTGCAGAAATTGACAGTAATCCTGCAGGAACAGATCAGTTTAATACATTAACACCAATGTAAATGACACACAGACTTCAAGGCAAAATGAAGAAGAAACACTTGAAGTATCTCAAATTAATGTTGTTACTAGTTCCATAGAGAATGATTTTCAGAATATCTTTGAAGGGGGTGACAGTCCAGCACAAAACCGGCTGATTTATCTGACATCATTTTAAAGTAAAGAAGGATGGCAGGCCGTGCATTTCAATTTTTACAGGAAAGGAATTATGAGGAATAATGTATTGATTGATACAGGTGCATCAGTTGCAGTTACTAACAGAGGAGCCAAGTACAGTTATGATGTCAGGATTCAGAGACAAAGGTAATTGCAGTGAGCAGTAAGCTTTCTGAGATTTGATTTTTAAGTCAAACTAATCATCCTGGAAAAAAGGTAACAGCTAAATTCTTGCTGCACACTCAGTGTGACAACACCATACTAGTTATGGACATATTGTCAACATGAGGTGTTTTATAGGAGTTCAATAATAAGATTATATGAAAAAAATAAAGATTCTACAGTATGTACAGTAATAAAAACAGATTATACTTGCAAAAATGAGTGCAGTACACTGTACACATGATACCCAGCATTGAAAAGATCAGTTAATACAGCAATACCCAAATTCATGGGCTAAAGACAAGGTAGATTCTGATTTAGTTGCCACAGCTAAAATGCAGACAGAGCACAACAAAAATAAGTTACCAGCATATCAGAGACAGTATTACATTCCAAAATAAGCAATAAAGACATCTGTAAATGTATTACAGACTGGAAAGAAACGGATAGTTTAGTAAAAGAATCAAGTCCATCAAATTCACCTTTATAGCCAGTAAGTCAAAAAAATGCTATTTATATACCAGTACTAGATATGAGGCTTGCAAATAAATACAATACCTCAGTAGCACATGTTGCAGTACATGGTGTGCTTAGTACACCAAAAATGGCAGTCAAATTAAACCTACATAATAAATGGTTTATAGTTACAGATCTGGCAGATAGATCTTTTGCTGCAGTTTTATTTTAACAGACATTGACACAAGTGTTAAAATCATTAGATTATGGTAATAAAGTGTTGCAATGCTTAAATAATACGCTGCTACAGACAGAAACAAAACAACATTTACATACATTAAATAAGGTTTTACTAACAGAATGCTGAGTTTAAAGTCAATGTTAACGAGATGCAGTTAAATCATCAGTTACATTTTGGGGAGTGACTACAGTTTCAGGTCTGAATTCCATGTAAGAAAAGAGTGCCTTATGAATATTATTTATCAAAGCAGCTACAGGTTGGAATCTCATGTAAAGAAAGAGTGCAGTGTAATCTACTGTATAAGGAAACTCTACATACTTGTAAACGACTAATAAGTAAATCTTCAGGGTCAGATCAATTCAATTCAATTGCATTAGCAAATGTGTATAAATAAATGGCTCAAGATTTTTGACATTTGATGCAAAATTTGCAGTTCACATACACAGCACACGAGAAACATGGACTCACATGAATACTTTTCCAGAATGCATGTCACTTCAGGGAGATGAACAAAAAAAAAAAAAACAGCACCATATGCTATAAAACAATATAAAAATATCAGTTAAATGTTATCAGTGACATTTCTTACTTAGTAACATTTGTTACTATTTATTTGGAGATTTCAGGCTAAAAGAGAAATTGTAGAAAATAGGCTGGAAGACGGTACACTGGGCAAAAAGCAAAAATTCCTTTATATAAATTGCAATCTGAGTGTCATAAAGTAAAACTAAATATAGATGCAGCATCTGAAAATTCAGCAGTTAAAACTGATTTAATAAAAGCACATACATGCAAGAAAATGCATTTTCAATTTGTCCCAGTGATAAGGTTACAGTCTTCCTATTTCACTATAGCACATCGCCAGGCCTGGTTTCAAAAGAATCTATTAAAACCATAAGTTTATTTCAGGCAAGGGAAATGTATATAGCTGAAGTGGTGCAGTTAAAGACAGGGAAACAAGTAATGCTAAAGACATGTAGATCTGCTTATGTTTATTAAACCTGCATGTGTTACTGAAAGAAATTGATACTTTTTTTTGTATTTTTTGTATTTTACATATATTTTACCAGAAGGACAAGTTTATCATAGGGTTTTTTTTGGATACTAAAAGACATTTTAGTTACAAGTTTGTTAAAAATGTCAGAAAATGAGTACCCTACAATCAGAAAATATTATTAAATTTGCCACACAGCCTTGCCATAGATGGGAAAGGGGGTGGTCTGGAAGGCCAAATTTTTATGAAATGGACACAACCAAGAAAATCACTTCCAGTACCTCAGTAATGACTTGCGACAATATGGAGTAAAACTTACTCTATTACTTTTTTTTTTTTAAATCACTCAAGCACTGATGTGGAGCAGTCAAGAATCAAGACTACTGGATTATCAATAGGAAAACAGAAGTGAAAACCACAATTGTGTGTGTGTGTGTGTATGTGTGTGTGTGTGTGTGTGTGTGTGTGTGTGTGTGTGTGTGTGCGTGTGTGTGTGTGTGAAAGAGGTATTATACACGGTGTAGTTATGATCTATTGTTTTTTCAATATTTCTCTGGATATAATAGTTTCATAGGTTCATAGGTTCATACCAGGCTATCTGCCCTAGGGCATTTATAAGCCTAGCCAGAATGTGTTTGGCTTTCGCCACCCATTTTAAATTTATTTTGCTATGCCCTTTTTCGAGGTTAGTATACTGTGCCTCTGTCTAACAGTGACACATAAGTGATACCCGGGGTAAACCTGCGATCTCCCATCCACTCAACAAGATTCCTCTTGAAGAGAGTCAATGAGGGACTCTGCCTAACCTGGACTGGGATTTTATTCCAGAGTGAAGGGAGCCTCTGGGTTATGAATCTGTCCCTCCAGCATGTCCTATTTATTTCAGTGCTGAGGTTCAAGTCTCTCGAGCGCGTAGCTCGATGGGATTTGGATTTTCTGAGGCACAGCATGTCCATTAATTCTGGGTTGGACATGGCTTTATACGTCAGGCACAGATCGCCTCTGAACAGGCGGTATGCCACTGAGTAGAGCTGGAGTTTCTTTAACCGGGCAGCATATGGCATCTGTTTGAGCCCTTTGATCCTCTTGGTGAGGTACTTTTGGGGTCTTTCCAGTTGCTGCAGGTGTCTGGTAAGGTACATCCCAAAAGGGGCATTGTACTCAATTATGGGCCTGATGAGGGATGAGTAAAGAGGCACGATGACCTCCCCTGATCTAGATGTGAATCCCTTCATGATTAGGTGGGCTATATAAAATGTTTTTCTAACCACTTTGGCCACGTGGTTGTCAAATGAGAGATTGCTATCAACTTGGGTCCCCAGGTCCCTAATTACTTCTTCTGTACTTAATGGATTACCACCTATGTGGTAATTTGTGGGCACTTTGTTTTGCCAAAGGGATGACTATACACTTTTTGGCATTTAGCTTGAGGCCATGTCTCTGGCACCAGTTGTCTGTTTCTATGAGGCCCTTTTGGAGGATGCTTGTGTCAGCTGGAGAGTCGATTATGGCGCCCAGTTTGCAGTCATCTGTAAACTTGGTCAGCCACAGTCCTTCCATGTTGGCCTGTACCTCCGAGAAATATATACCGAACAAGAGAGGTCCCAGAACTGAGCCTTGTGGGACACCACTTGTAACTGGTTTGGAGTCTGACATGGCTCCAGCAATTCTAACCATGTGGGTTCTGTCCTTGAGCCAGTTTGCAATCCATCTAGTGACATATGGGTTTATATTTAAGCTGGTGAGCTTATCTATAATGCCCAAGTGGGGTTTTGTATCGAAGGCTTTTGCGAGGTCCAGGTAGGCTGTGTAGACCACCTTCCCCTCGTCAATGGCCTTGGTGACTGTTTCAAAGAAATCAACCAGGTTTAAGAGGCAGGAAGTAACAAAGCCGAACTGGGTAGGATCCAGTGTCTGTAGGTCCCCAATATCTTTATTTATGAGGTCCATGATGATCCTTTCCATAGCTTTGCAGACCAAGCTAGTCAGGCTTATGGGGCGATAGTTTCCAGGATCCGTTGAGGCACCACCTTTATGGAGAGGGACCACTGCTGCTGTACGCCACTCTTTGGGCAAATATCCTGTAGTAGGGCTGAGATTGAACAGTAGTTTTATGTTTGGGTTTAGCTCTTCTTGGAGTTCATGTAGGACGCAGCCCGGGACACCATCTGGTCCCATTGATGCTGTGTTTTTTGCTTTGGAGAGGGCGGCTCTTACCTGACCATCTGAGATGTCAGGTGGGCAGCACTCTGCTGGGATAGATATTTGCCCTTTTGGTGGGGAGGGGGGGGAGTTTGCGCTGAACCTGTCAGCTAGGATTTTGGCAATGTCTGTGGGTTCAGCGTATTTTTTGTCATTTTGGACTAATTCTGAGCATATCTGGGAATTACCACCCAGGTTCCTAACATAACTAAAGAGCACCAGTGGTATAAACATAATGATATAGTATATAAATGGAACATAATTAACTTTATAAATTATTCATTACATGAACAGTGTAGCTTTGTTTCATTTATACAAAGAAAAATGTTCCTTAAAGTTAGAAAAAGTGTAGTAGAGATGTAGATGTGTATTCATATAGACTGAATTTAAGATTCAATTTGTGTCTCCAAATATATGGCAAAAGTAAAGTACATTTCAGGTTATGCTTTTATTTTTGTTCATGTGCTACTAGCAGGAAATGATATTCCATCTGTGTCTATTTCAGTTAGTTTTATGGATATACCATTCATACCTCAATATTTAAATAAGTGGACATCACGAAAGGGTCTTATCTCTTACAAAACAAAAAAATATAATAAAATAATAAAACACAGCTTTTTCAAACATTCAGTATAATGCATTTCTAACAGCATTATTAAGTTTATATCACATGCATAAATAGAATGCACATATGCTCAAAATAAACTTTACGGAATCACATCACAGTTCACAATATTTAGACATCGCTTTTAAGATAAAGCAACAGAAATATTGTCAACACAAGTATATAATAACATAAGGAATAAGCAGTAGTAGTTATTTCATGATATTCAAACCTGGGCAAATTAGGTTTCACCTGTTACAGAATAAAGTGCACATTACATAATAATCATTGTCAATTAGACAAAAAATAAAAGGACACTGGCAGGGAGCACAAATTCTTTTTTGTCTGAGACACAGATGTGGAATGCAGAAAATATAGGTTCTAGTAAATATGACTTTACTATTATAATACACCAAAATCTGGAGTGTGAAAAACATGATTATCAGTTAAAACCCTAAAAAATTAGCAGGAAATTTAAAGAATACAGTATATGGTATTTTCTCCATGTTAGTTTTAAAGCAACAAAAGTTGTCATAGTAATTATGCTTTAAGACACTTATATTATGTGTTTAAAAAGATATTTTATAAATAACTACCACCAAATTGGTATAGATGTTGTTAAATAGGAAATACAATCTCAGATATAAGACACAATAAAGAATTGCCCAGTCATATTGGTCTTAGAGATCATAAGTTTAAAAGAGACTTAAATCCTAAAGATTTTCAAGTGGCACCTAGTGGTCTAATTAAATTGCAAAGTTATTTACTGGATGGCAAATTATTTTGCAGTTGATATATTGGTTGTAGTATTATTAATCACTGTAGTATAATTTTGTAGACCATATTAATACATTTATAAGTTAATTTCAGAAATAAATCCTTTTTCAGGGATTTCAGGAGTTTTTAGAACAAATTTTACATAAATACAGTTCTCTCTTTGCATAGGCTTGGAAATGCAGCCATTTTATATTTCGCATTTTGCATGCAGCTTTAGTAAGTGCAGTTTTAAAGGCAAAGTACAGATGAGCTATGTTTAGTGAATAATCTTCAAGCCAAAATGTTGCTAAAGACAGACATACAGAGCTCTCAGTTTCTCAAGATAACATTTTGTTGTGCATAAGAATGACTTTACAGAGATGGAAACAGACAGGCCGTCTGGACAAGTTTTATTAGGATTTATATTCACAAAGTCTGAAGCTCAATGCTGAGAAAGAGATTTAGGCTACAGAAAAAATATAAGATGTGAATTTTGAAGACAGAAGTGTCATCATCATCATCATCATCATCATAAACATCATCATCATCATTGTAGTTCTGTTCAGTGACAGAAGTTCAGTTTGTTTTAGTTTGGTACCATTTGTTTCAATTAATCGGTTTAGACAGTTCAGAGATATATGACTTTATGCTGCTATTTTGCCATTGTAATAACATCATCCTTGCTAAGACTCCTATTTCAGTGTTTGTATTATTAATAAATGCTGCTAATCAACTATGGAAAGTTTCTTAGTGACTTTTATGATGAAAATGCATTACAGTTTGCAGCAGTGAGATTTGGCACTTGTGTAGAGATTCAAATGAAATTTTAACAATTGCTCTACACAAGTGCTAGGTGGAACAATACAGAGTAACAAAATGTACTGGGTGTTGTGTTATGTAAAGAAAAGCAGGTGGAATTGTGTTTACCTTTGACACTGAAATCCAAGACATGAGTATTTTTGTTGTTCTCTGGAATATTAAATAAATGTGTGTGTTTTTTTATATATGCAATGTATGCTTCCATTGTTGAACACTGAACACTGGCTGTGTCTGCATTAGCAGATCACCAGGGATTTGTCATTTACCTTTGTTTGTACCCATGATGTCTCATGCAACGTATATTTGGGTTACCAGTTCCTTCCATTACTGTTATTGTTTTGTCAGTGAAGCATTTATGTTACTATTCCTGGAGTGTTTACCTTTGACCCAACCACAGAGTAAAAAAGGACTTGTGGATTTACATGTTGGATTTACCAGAAGCTGTTGTAGCTATGATAACAGTTAGTTGAGCTGGATAATGTAGCTCCAAACCCCCAAGACTGTGCCTGCTTTGAAAAACAAAACTAAAGAGGATAATTTGGAACATGGTTGCTTTTGAGCATTTTGCCATCTTAGAAAACTGGAGCCAAGCTGAGTGGGTAAAAATCCTTTCATTCTTGGTGACTGGAATGGCCATCAAAAATATATGTACACCGAAGAAATTGATTACATGGAATAGGATGAACCAGTAAGGGTTACCAATTGTTATACTTTATGTAGGACAGCTCCTATTTCGGTGTGTCCTGCATAAAACATGAAAAACGGCAAACATCCTGAGATTCTAGGATAAAAATATTTCCTGGTTCCTCCAATGTTTGCATAAACTATTGTTTATATCTATAACACTGTAATGTTATTTGAAACAACAGTATCATATCAAATTCTAGAAGTGATAGCTTTTGTTTGGGCAAAAGGTAAACTTTAAGTCATTTGCACTGGTTATGGTTTATTCTGTAAAACTATATGGTTCCATAAAATATTTGTCCCACTATGGGCACTTCAAACATAGCAACTGTAGAAACTAAAAAAATAAATATATAAAAAAATAAAATAAAATAAAATTTAGACAGTGGGAGTATTGCCTCTGAAGTATAATTAATACAAACTATAACTGGACTCTTAATGTTGACAAATTAGTAACAGCACAGATGCAAGGTTTAAAACATATGTATGGCTTAAAACATATTTTAAAGATTTGGTTAGAATCTGATTGAACATTAAATAAAAAGCAGTATTAATATGAGCAGTATACAGATTTGATAAATCTTTGTCCAGTAATATAAGAACATGGTTATTGTAAAGTGATCCAAGAACTCTGTACTAAATTAGTAACAATAGTAGAATACCTATTAGTTAATGATACAAATCTGAAAATTGAATTGTCTGTTTCTAAGTCTAAAACTAATGAAAGAAATGTGCTACCTTCTGTGAAACAGCTGCAAGTAATATATCAATTTATTTCATATTTGATGGGAAGGATACATTGCTAAGTAATACCAAAGAGAATGTTAGCAGTGCAAAAAGTGAAATGCATGTTACAAATGAAGTAGTTCCTATGGAGTATGACAATATTTATTGCATTTCTGTATGGAAGAGAAGTCCAAGCTCTGATAGACTCTGGAAACATGATTACCCCTTTTACAAAACTCCTGGTGTGTAAGGACAACATTAATAACAACCAAAAGGTAGAGGTATTGCAAATTCATGGTGACAGAAAAGAATATCCCTTTATACATGCATAAATTCAAATAGTTGTAGGAAATATGTTGCATGCTGTTTCTATCCTCAGTCATACAGCAACATAAACTCAGAACTGTAATAGATGTCAACGTAGGAACTGAAGGTGAACCAATGGAGCACTCTGAAGTAAGAATCAATGTAATACAGAAGTCTGCACAGAGACTTGCAAAAAGCATTAGAATAAAAACTGAGACAAAACTAGAAGAAGAAAGGATACTTTTCAGTGAGGGCTGTTTAAAAGAGTGAAGAATGAAAGGGATTTAGGTCAAAAATGCAGAGTCCTAAATCTAGTTTTGTTCATGTAAAGCAGAAAATTCATATCAATGCAGAGTTCCAGCAGCAGGTATCTACATGTAAGGGAAGAAGTAAAACTGAAGTTGACATTTCTTCTGAAATACTTCTGCAGAGGAAGGGATGGTAACAAAGAAAAAGAAAAAAAAAAAAGATGGTGGTATGTACCACATTAAGTTAGAGGATGGGCCACCAAAAGAAAGGAGACCACTCAACAGCTTTGTAGAGATAGCAGAGGCAATAAATCAGAATGTTATTTCTGCCTGAAACTACCCCTTATATGGGAAGACAAAAGAAGCTGCAATGCCTTCCACCTGACTCAAATGAATCACAAGTAAAACACATACATTTAAAAAAAGCACAATAAGAAGAAGGTATTTTAAGCAAGACAATACAGAATATAACTAATGTTGTAGGGAAAGACAATAAATATTATGTTCTCTTTCCTTTTTACCCCTAGTTTGAACTGAAAGGTAATTTCTTATATAAAGTGAATAAGGGCAAAAAAAATTTCTATTTCATTTTCTACTGTCAATACATTATAGAAAACTTGTATTAAAGCTAGTCCACAGTTACGTATTATGAGGTCTTGTGGGAATGGTCAAAACTGAGACAGAACTAATAGACTAATTTCACTGCCCAGACATAATAAAAAAAGGTAAAAAATTGTACAGTTGTTTAGAAAACTGCATCTTCTCCATATTTTAAATGTCTATTGATCACAGTGCATTTTATAGAAGTGTCATTTGAACATATTGCTATTAACATTGTGGGGCCATTGCTAAAATATAACATTGAATATTGTTACATATTAGTATTAAAGGTTCCAAATGTAGTACCATTATGGAAAGCTTATGTTAAGAATATTGCATGAGAAATGGCATTGTTATTTTCCACAGAACGCATCGCTTAGTAGATACTTACTGACCAGGGCCCTCCTTTTACATCAGGGGTATGTCAGTTATGTCATTGCTTTAAAGTGAAACAGTTAAATACATTGGCCTACTACCCACAGAGTGATGGATTAGTAGTTTAATAAAACATTGAAGTCTGTGCTAAGAAAGGGTATTGACTCTGCTGGTAAGAAATGGGATTGTTTGTTACCCTATTTACTATTTGCAATCTGAGAAGTACCACAAACTTCAACTGTGTTTACCCCTTCTGAGCGTCTGTATAGCAGGCAACCCTGAAGGCTGCTTGACTTTTCTAAGGAAACTTGGGAAGAAGAGAAGATACCATGTATCTTGTGAATGGCAATATGTGAGAGGCCACTATATAAAAGTGAAAGACAGATTAAAGCCATAATAAAGTAGCACTTGCAGAAAGTCTAAAAGGAGTGGCGTACGGCAACTGTGGTCCCACTCCACAAAGGCGGCGCCTCTACGGACCCTGGTAATTACCGCCCCATAAGCTTAACAAGTCTAGTCTGCAAAGCTATGGAGAGGATCATAATGGAGCTCATAAACAAAGATATAGGGGACTTGCAGACATTGGACCCGACCCAGTTTGGCTTTGTCAAGGGAAGATCATGCCTTTTGAACTTGGTCGACTTCTTCGAAACAGTCACCAAGGCCATTGATGAGGGAAAGGCAGTTCATACAGCCTACCTTGACCTTGCAAAGGCTTTCGACACAATACCCCACTCGGGTATTGTAGAAAAACTTACCAGCTTAAATGTAAACCCATATGTCACAAGATGGGTTGCAAACTGGCTTAAGGACAGAACCCACAGGGTTAGAGTTGCTGGCGCTGTGTCAGACTCCAAGCCGGTCACAAGTGGTGTCCCACAGGGCTCGGTCCTTGGCCCCTATTGTTTGGCATCTACTTCTCAGAAGTACAGGCCAGCATGGGAGGACTTTGGCTGACAAAGTTTGCAGACGACTGCAAACTGGGCGCCATAGTGGAAAGTGCATCGGACACGGATATCCTTCAGAAGGGACTCACGGAAACAGATAGCTGGTGCCAGAGCCATGGCCTGAAGTTAAACGCCAAAAATGTATAGTCATACCCTTCGGGAAAAACAAGGTAACCCCAAGCTACCATATAGGTGGCAATCCACTAAGCACAGAAGAGGTTATCAGGGACCTGGGGACCCAGGTTGACAGTGGCCTTTCTTTTGACACTCACATTGCTAAAGTGGTTAGAAAGACCTTCTACATTGCCCACCTGATCATGAAGGATTCACATCCAGATCTAGTGAGGTCATTGTTCCCCTGTACTCTTCACTTATCAGACCAATGATCGAGTACAATGCCCCATTCGGGATGTATCTCACCCGACATCTGCAGCAATTGGAGAGACCCCAAAAGTTCCTCACCAAAAGGATAAAGGGACTCCAAAATCTGTCATATGCTGCCAGATTGAAGAAACTCCAGCTCTATTCAGTCGCATACCGTCTGCTCAGAGATGACATGTGCCTGACATACAAGGCCATGTCCAACCCGGAATTAATGGACATGCTCCACCTCAAAAAATCCAAATCCACCAAAACCACTAGAGCAAGCGACTTAAACCTTAGCACGGATATAAATAGGACGTGCTGGAGGGATAGATTTATCACTCAGAGACTCCCTATGCTGTGGAATAAAATCCCGGTCCATGTGAGGCAGAGCACCTCGCTGACTCTGTTCAAGAGAAATCTAGACCTGTGGATGGGAGATCGTAGGTTTACCCCGGGAATCATCTCTGTGTCACTGCTGGACAGAGGCACAACAAACTAATGGGCACAGTATTTTTTCATATAAGGGGTGGCGTAAGCCACAAAAATTTGGGCTAGGCTTATAAATGCCTTAGGGCAGATAGCCTAGTATAAACCTATGAACCTATGAACCTATATCACAGAGCATTAGATTCCAGGAATGGGAGTTAAGACTGTTAAACAACACCTAGACCAAATTGTTCAAATTTCAAAAGGTGGTATTATATTGGCAAGTGACTTTAATTGTATTTGAAAACATGCTGACACTAATACCCCTAGAAAGAGAAGAATGTCCCCTCCAGCAAAATAATTAATAAAACTTATAAACTTATTACATATTAAAGATATATTTGAATTTGCAGACCCAGATTCACTTTTTTTTACTCATTACTCACATAGACATGGAACTCAAGCTAGAAGAGAGTTTTTATTTTAGATGATTTAATAAATAGTTTAGACAAGGTTAAGGTTGTATCCTGTCCTCTTTCAGATCATACTGCTATAACATTTGATTTAACTATAAAACATAATAATAATATTCATATTAAACATATACTTGCCTATACTACTAATCTAAACGATTTCAAAGATTTTTTTTCTAAATGAAATTCAGACTTTATCAAAATCAATTATGCAAAGGATATATCTGTGATATATGTATGGGATGTCTTAAAAGCATTCCTTTATAGTAAAATCATAGCTTGGTATGCTTTAAAGAGGAAGCAATGGGATAAGGTACTAACTGACCTACAAGAAAAAATAGATAAGCTAAAATTAGACAGTCAGAAAACAAATACAAATATTGTAAAATAAATAAGCCAAATAGTAAATATTTGGGAATTCTGACTCATAGGACTATGATTAATTTGGAGAGGAATAAAACAGATAATTATTCTGTTAACCCTAAATACATGCATAAGTTAGCTACCAGAACACAACTATTTAATAAATCCAGCCACATTAGAGAAATATATTCTCCAAAGAAAAAGAAGATGGTTACTGAAATTGAAAATAGTTTGAAAGAATTTAGGAATTATTTTAAGACTTTAAATTATAATAACCCAATAATGGATTCTCAAGAGGAAAAACAGTTTATAAGAAATTATACCAAGAAAAAAATTAACTGAAGATCAAATGAAAGTTATTGACAGGCCTATATTAATTTCTGAATTAAAAGCCCAGGTTAACAAATTAAAACTCAGTAAAGCTCCTGGTAATGACGGCATTATTCATGAACTTTATAAGTTAATGCCAAAAGAAGCTTTAGACATATTACTTAAAGTTTTTAAGTTAGTTAAATTACTAGTAAATGTGCATCCCTCCTGGAATTACACCCTTAGTTATTTAATACTAAAATCAAACAAAGACCCTGTAAAATTTTCTTCTTATAGGTCAATTTCTTTACTAAATATAGACTATGAATTGTTCATGTCTATCCATGCCAATAGATTAAAGCAGTTTCTTCCGACCTTGATTAATGATTATCAAAATGGTTTTGTTTTAAACAGAAATTCTTATGACAACATCAAAATAATCCTACCCATAATTGATTATGCAAATAAAGCTAATGAGAACTTAACCCTGGTAAGTTTACATATTGCTAGTGCTTTTGACTTGGTTAATTGGCACCATCTCTCACTGGTTCTAGAAGAAAACACTTTTGCAGTAATTTTATTCATCTCATTAATTATCTCTATGTTAATTCTTTTGCTTATATAAAATAGGCTCATTTATATCAGAATCAATTAAAGTTTCTAAACAAACCAAACAGGGATGCCCACTCTCTTCTCTACTCTTTGCTTTAGTTATAGAACCATTTGCTAATTTGACAAGATCATCCTTAAATATTAAAGGTATCCAGCTAGATAAGAATCTAACTGCCAAGATTCAATCGTTCACAGACGATATTCTTATGATCCTGAATGAATGGAACAATTCACTTTCAACAGTTTTTAATTTAATGAAATTTTGTCATTAAAAAGTTCGATCTTAGTTTTAATGAAATGAAAATGAAAATCTTGCTTATAAACTTTAATATTAAGTATATAAAATAAATATTTAATAAACACATAGTCCAAGAAAAAAAGATAAACTACCTAGGAATAACAGTTGCTGAAAATATCAATAAAATAATAGCCATCAATTACAATGATAGTTTAACTTCTATAGAAAATCTTATAAATAAATGGAATATTATTTTTTGCAATGGATGAGAGACTTTCCATAATCCAAAAGATTACCTTGCCAAAAATTCTATTTATTTTGCAGTCATTATCTTCACCTCCCCCCAAAAGTTGTATAAAAAGATTTAATTCCTTAATATTACATTTTTTGTGTATCCTAACAAGCCCAGATTTGCTTTAATTCATCATATTAGAGATTGGTTTTAGGTGGTATTGGTCTACCAAACCTAGAATTATTTTCTTTATCATCTGTCATCAAGACAATAGAACTTTGGTCAAACAATTATTACTCTGCTAAATGGAAAGATATTTAAAGAAGCTTTTGGATACAATCAAATTGTCCTAAACATACAAATCATTATTTAATTTTAAACAATTCCTTGCTATGGTTATTATAAGAATATTTCTTAAACAATTTTAATGAAACAATCAACTCTTCCTATATATCCATCATTATGACTAGTTTGAGAAATTGTATCTACAGAAATCCAATGTTTAAGCATGGATTTTTTTCTCATCTTCAAATAGCTTATACTCAAAATAACCTTTCCAACCTAAATTTATCTAAAATGGTCACATGTAAAGAAAATAATCTGAAATATTGGTTTCAGTTAATGAATAAAGAATATTTATATTCTGTCCAACATATAATCGATAATTTTGATTTGAATAATGACATGTGGTTGCATGCACAGAATTGTAGAGAATTTGTTGAAAGCAGAATTAAAGTTATGCAAACAAGGGTAAGAAATTCTATTCCTAAACTAATTGATATTTTATTGTCTTTGGTACAATAGAAAATGTCTGGAAAAGGCCAAAATTTATAAAATGATAAAAAAGTATTGGAATATAATAAAGATAGCTATCAGAATTATTTTAAATTCATAAATAATAAATTTCCAAATGACAAAGATAAAAAAAAAAATTATCATTGTCAAAAAAATTACCTGTTCACTTAAATGGAGATTATTTACATGAAGGTTTTTATATAGATCTTTCTTTATACCACACAGGATTGAATTAATGCCCAAAAGTACGGCAGTTTGTTGGAGATGTGAATTAGACCTTAAAGCAGACTGGCAATGTGTGTTTTGATTGTCCTATGCTTAAACCGTATTGGAAAGAGATCAACCTTTTCCTACAGGCTCTCTTTTCTGATAAATTTACTTTAAATAAATCATTAGTTTTGTTTAACACTCCAATACATGATTGTGTTACAAGACTGAAATATCTGCTGTTGTGTAACACTCTAGCAATTGCAAGAAAAGTTATAATATGAAATTGGAAGAAGGAATTTACTTCCTCCTTCAAGGAATTTTTGAACATTGCAACTGAAGTTTCTCAACTAGAACTTACTACTATTAAGTCAAGGTCTACCAGAATCACTTCCACATGTAATTCCTGGAAAAGTATAAAAGAATTATTAAACAAACAATAATTAATACTCTTAGAACAATTGTTAATCCTTGAAATCTTTAGAATGTTTTTATTTAGTAGACACTCTTGTAAATAGTTTTTTTGTGTTTTTGAAATGGTTGTATTATTTCTTTTTCTTTCTAGTTTGTCAAATATTTATTTTTTAATTCTAAATGTTATCATCTGTTTCTTGTTTAAAATTCAATAAAATAAGACTTAAAAAAAGAAATATAACAGAAGGTTTATAACAAGAATGACTGATTCATGGGCACCGGGACCATAGACCAAGGGGGGAGGGGAGCCCCCGGAGGCCCCCCCACTTTTGCAGATCATCCAACCTCTCAACTGTCCCGTATTATTGCTTCTTATGCTAATGTCATTGTGCGGCGCACATATTTCTGTGTTTCAAATGCTTTTGCGAGCAGAAACAGAAACGTACGGTTTTATTTAGCTGCTGCTGCAAGGATGGAGTCTGGAAACAGACTTTAGCTGCTGCTGGGAGGACAGAGTCTGGACTGGCTGTTACATCTACCACAGAAAAGCTTTACAGAGTGAGTAAAGATGTGTGTGTGTGTGTGTGTGTGTGTGTGTGTGTGTGTGTGTGTGTGTGTGTGTGTGTGTGTGTGTGTGTGTGTGTGTATGTGTGTGTTTGTGTGTGTATGCATGTGTACACATGCAACAGGAAGATGGGTGGGTGTGATTACTGCCACCAAATGGGAGCTATAAGAATACTCTGTCTTCTGCAAAAATATGCTTATTTTTGTTTTTTTGCATTCAGTTGAAGTTTAAGTTTCATTCATTTTATTTTGTTCATCTGAAGCTTTGAGCAACATGGACTTCACTTGATGTAGTGGAACTCAGTTAAATTCTGCTGTGAAAAGAAAACCAGGGACAAGGCACTTCTCAAATATATATTATAATATGTAGTTGAAACAAGATAGTAAAATATAAAAACTTGTTATGCCTTGATTTTTCCATTACCAAAGTGCAATTATCTATACATCAAGAAATTTTACTTTGAGGTGCTAACCTTCAGTATAACATGCATGCTGGTCACTATATTTGAGGGACACCCTGGAATAGTAAAAAGTGAAGTCCCATTATAAAGTTTTATTTGCTGGTCTGATACAGAAACTGAAGACTTAGCAAGATGATGCATTGGATGTCAGATGGTCCAAAATGCATTAGCAGCACACCTCTGCATCCATTAGAGATGGCCATCTGCACCATAGCACCTGTGTTCCTAATTACATTGGATGTACACACCTGCATTGTCCAGCTGCCATTTGTATGGAATCATCAATGATGAAAAGATAGTGTCAGTACTTAAAATAACATCTGCAGTAAACAGCTTGAGTGAAAAAAACTGACATTGTGTTAACTGTTCTTATTTCAAGCCAGTAGAAGACAAGATATTTGTGAGACAATAGTGTTAATTGGCTTTATGCACTTTACATTTATATCACACAACCAGAACCTGTCTGAAAGAAGGATTTTGAAAATGTTCAGGAAAGCTCTTAGGGATATGAATATCTATGGGAGGTCCCTGCAGCATGAGAAAGATAATTTACTTTTGCTTATCACAATGTCATACATGCCACCACCAATACCATGCCAGCAATTTTATTTTTAAATAGGAACTGTGTTCCATACTAAAAATGTACAAGTGAGCACAAGAGCAATCATTTCATCAAATAAATGAGAGGCTACTAAGGAGTTTGACTTTAAGCCAGACAGTGTTTACCAGAAACTACATTAATGTCAAATGCCAAACAGCTAAACTATTTAAAGGCCTGTGACTCAAAGATATGCTCTTGATGTAGTACATGGTATCTTTATAAGATACAAAATAAGAGATGTTCAAAAAATGTCCAGTCCACAGTCTCTTGGTAGAAAAAGAGCATGGACTACCATATGATGCACTAGATAATACAGAAATGGTGAGTGCTGCCACCCACCCATTGGTGGCAACTAAATGAACCCAAACTCCAAGATGGCTACACATCTAGACCTGTAACAAAAGTACAATCGTGGATGTCCAAGATAGTTTCCAGTGGAGTAAATGACAGGTCTCCATCCCATAAAGGATGGTAGACCAAAGTTTTGACTAGAGAAGGCTGGATATGACCAAACATTCAGCAAATTTCATTTAGAATGCTGATGCATGGCATTTCTCACCAGAAGCCACCCCTGAAATGTCTGTCAAGATCATGGTCTCAAGCTAAAGTGGATCACAGAAGTGATATGTAGAGTAGCAGTAAGGCTCTGACTAGAATTTAAATGCATCAGGACTAAACATCTTTATTGAATCATCACTTGTGACACATGCAAATTTACATTTATACAAAAGTAATCAAATTGTATTAAATTAACATTAACAAACCTGATACTCCACACATATATTGCTATATATCATATAACCTAAGAAACTTACATAAATTATTTAATTCCTGTCCCTTTTTCTAAACAAGAAACATGTTTATTAAACCATCACTTACAACATAAGCAGTCATATATTTCTATAAATGAAAAGGAACCACACTGACACAATCCTAGTTGCAAGCATTTGACATCACAAACCATACTGATGCACTCCCTGTTGCAAACATTATGCATCACTTATAATCTACCCAATCATTTTCAGTCAAACATTACATAGCTCATTTAAGTCCTGCCTTCTTTTAAACCTCATGCCTTCCCTGTATGCATTGTTCCTACAATTCCTATTTTTCCTATGTAGTTTGCTCCTACCCTTTTCTAAAGATCTCAATTCCAGTTGTTTTAGCAAAGATTATAAATGTTATTGAAATGGGTATTAAAGAAAATTAAGAAATAGGCTTAGGAAACCAAATCAGGCTGGCTAAAATGTTTGTGCAAAATATGTTTAATAGACATTTACTGAGAAATTTTTCTTCTAAAATAAATATACAGAAAAAAACAAAACAAAACAAAAAAAAAAATGCCACCTCATAAATGCAATAACTACTTCTGGTTATGCTTTGAATTAATATTACTGCACACCCATGCTTGTGATAAGGCAACTGTCCTTTCAGCTTGTGCCTCACAACAGCCTGTTTGCAGATATTATTGTATAAACAGACTGTTCTGAGGCACAACAGCATGTTGATTTTACAAACTGGCTGTTGTGCCTCAGAACAGCCTGACTACAGAATGACATCTGTGTGAGAGTACCAGATGAGTTTTATTGTTTTCTTCAGAGCAATTTATGGAGTACTGCTAAGCCATGTTAGCAGATATATATGATTGTATTTTGAGAAACCAAAGCAAAAAATCATTCTTTAATATAATAGTCTGGGGTTCAATGACATTTGCCTAACTCTAGTGATAATACTGCCAATTCCAGTTAAATGATGTGTGCATTTTGAAGGTAGTTTGAATGGTATAATATTAAGTAGTGATCTACTGCTAATAAATTCATATATTCATAGATTGTTACTAGGCTAATGACCTGGGGGGATGGCTTTCTAAGTCTAGCCAAGTTTTTCCAAAAGAATAATGATGTCCTATATCCAAACAGGACACTAAAGGCCAGGCATCTACAGGCTATCTCAGTCCATAATGGACATGGGTGCAGTGAAAATTTACTAGTCCCCATCCACTGGTCCAGGTTGTGCTTAAACTGGGTAACAGACAAACTCAGTTTCACATAAATGGGAAGCCTGTTCCATAGAAGGGGTCAGTGTCTGGGACACATATCTCTATTTCTGTCTGTCTGTCTCTCTCTCTCTCTCTCCAGCATCTTCTGTTTAAGTCACAGACAAAAATGCACGTCTCTAGACCTTGTATTTCTAGTACACTTTGACTTATGAATATGTAGGAGATTCATAAGTGAGAGGTTTGCAGATGCCTTGTAAGCCAGACATAGAGCACCCCTCCGCAATTTATAGGAGATTGAGTAGATGGAAAGGGCTTTAAGGGTCTCTGCACAAGAAAGGTGTGTTACACCTTGTACTCTTTTTGCAAGGAACCTCTGAAGTCACTCTAATTGCTGCATATGCCTAGTCAGGTACATACCAAAGGGAGCATTGTACTCTAGGACTGATCTGATCAGAGCGGAGTACAGTGGGATAATGACCTCTTTGGACCTAGATGCCATACCCTTACTTATATGTTGCACAACATAAAAGGATTTCCACACCACTGTGGCCATGAACTAGTCGAAGCTAAGGCTACTGTCTACATGTGAATGTAACCAGATCCCTGACCACTGGGTTGACTCTTAGGAGTGTATTATCAACAAGGTAATTAGCTGGGATGGCTGACTTCCCAAAGAGTACAGTTATGTATTTCTTAGCATTGGCTTTGGCACCATTTGTTAGTCAGATGTAGACCTTCTTGAAGAATGCTAGTGTCTGCAGAGAAAGTTGCTGACAACCCCCAGCTTGCAGTCATCTGCAAACTTAGCCAACCATAAACCTTCAGCATTTGCTTTCATTTCAGAGAAATAAATGCCAAAAATGAGCAGGTCTAGTACCGAGCCTTAAGGGACTCCACCAGTGACTGGCCTCTTGGTGGAGGTGGCCTCACCTATTTTGACTTCCTGCCTCCTATCAGTGAGCCAGTTGGCTATCCAGTGGATGATAAAAGGGTTTTTGCCTAAATTAGTGAGCTTGTCTATAATGTCTGATTGGGGTAATGTATCAAAAGCCTTGGCCAGGTCAAGGTAAGCTGTGCGCACAGTCTCACCTTCATCCAATGCTTTGGTGACCCTCTCAAAAAAGCCCACCAGATTTAATAGGCATGACCTTCCTATAACAAAGCCAAACTGTGATGGGTCCAGTTTTTGCAGATTACCTATGTCCTCATCTATCAGATCCATGATGATTCTTTCCATGGCCTTACATATGAGGCTGGTAACACTTATGGGCTGTAGTTACCTGGATTAGTGGTTGGACCTCCTTTGTGCAGGAAAATGACTGCAGCCATCTTCTATTCCCTGGGCACAAAACCTGATTGAAGGCTCTAGTTGAAAAGTAGTTCAAGTGAACCAGAGAGGATGTTTCAGGCTACTTATTAAATATCCCGGGATGTTGTCAGGGCCCATCGATGCAGTGTTTTTTACCTTGGAAAGTGCATTGATGACCTGTTCCTTAGTAATGTCTAACTATTCTCTTTCCTAGGTTTAACACAACATTTTATGCAAGCAACTTTCCAAAATTATACAAGCAATGTTTAAAATGTGCCCCTGGTTTTTGTCCTTTTGCCCCCCTCCCCCCCCCAATTGAAAATAAGTTCAAGAAGCTGTGCAACATGCCTATGGGTTACACTACTGTGATTCTGTAGTTATATGAGCCTAAAGTCCCTAGCCACCATCACTTGTGAATTTATGCCTCACATTTTTGTTCTGTTCCTCTGGTTTTCATGAGTGGTAAAATAAAACCTTTTCATCTAGCAATTTTCTAAGGTTATAAAATCAGTATTTGAAATGTGTCTTTATTTGGGGGCTGTATTCTCCCATTATTGGCTATGTTCTGTATTTTTGTGCTAAGAGGTTGAGAGTTATGGTGAGAAGTGAGAAGTGAATTCACTAAATGATATGATAGCCATTTAAGTTTAACTTCCTGTCTTTCAAGAAGCTGCTGGTTTAGCTTAGTGGTATGTTGCTCTGACTGTAGTGCACAGCGTTCTAGTTTCAGGACATGGCAATGAAATGCATGGTCGTAACACAACATTTTATGCAAGCAACCTTCCAAAATTATACAAGCAATGTTTAAAATGTGTCCCTGGTTTTTGGCCTTTTGCCCCCCCCCCCAATTGAAAATAAGTTTAAGAAGCTGTGCAACATGCCTATGGCTTACACTACTGTGATTCTGTATTTATATATTGTGTATAGAAGTAGACTGTTATCATGGAAATGTTCTGAATAGGGCAGTTTTGTCATTATTGGTGCATGCATTTTGCTTCATTGCCTACTGGAAAAATGTTCAAACAATAAATTTAAAATGCAGTTGTGTGTGGAAGTAGACTGTTATCATGGAAATGTTCTGAATAGGGCAGTTTTGTTATTATTGGTGCATGCATTTTGCTTCATTGCCTACTGGAAAAGTGTTCAAACAATAAATTTAAAATGCAGTTGTGTGTGGAAGTAGACCTTTATGACGGAAATGTTCTGAATAGGGCAGTTTTGTCATTATTGGTTAATGCATTTTTTGTTTCACTGCCTACTGGAAAAATGTTCAAACAATAAATTTAAAATGTGCTCTAACTTAAGTCTAACAAGTGTGCTGTATTATACAAGGAATATAATTTAATACAATCAGGAAGGTGAATCAAGGAATGCATACATTTATGCATGGCCCTAAAAGTGTTTGAAAACAGTCCAGAGAAAAGTGTGAAAGGCTCAAAATCATGGGACAATTTTAAGCTTTACTCTTTATTACCAAAGCAATGGGAAGGTAAAACAGTTCACACCACATTACCTTGACCTGGCCAAGCCTTTTGACACAATCCCCTACTCAGGTATAGTACAAAAGATGAATAATGTAGGAGCAAACACTTACATCACCAGTTGCATTGCCAACTTGGCTCACAGGATGCAGGAGATCAAAACAGGGGAAGAGACCAGTCACCAATGGAGTCCCCCAGGGTTCAGTGCTGAGACTTTTTCTGTTTGGCTTATGCATCTCAAAAGTAAAAGGAAATACAAAAGAGCTTTGGCCAGCTAAGTTTGAGATGACTGCAAGCTAGAAGAAGTTATTGAATCCCCAAATGACTTAACCATCATGCAGGAAAGTTTGTCCCAAATAATAACTGATGTCAAAATCATGACAATGCCCTCTGAGAACTGATCCAATTGTTTGGCATTTGGAAACTTGTGTGTACAGTGACCTAACGTTTGACCAACATGTGTCTAGAGTCATAAGAAAGCCTTTCTATATTGCATAGCTTATAAACAAATTGATTGTGACTAGATCTAGAGATGTTGTTGTCCCCCTTTACAAAGCTCTCATTATGTCAATCATTTTGTATAGTGCCCACTTTGGCATGTATCTGTCCAGCCCCATACAACAATTGGAATATCTTCAGATATACCTTACTAGAAGGATACAAGTCCTAAACAATAGGTCTTGCATGGACCACCTCAAAGATTTATTATTATACTCAGTATCCCACAGAGAGTTTAGAGGTGACATGTCTGGCATACAAAGCATCCCCTGACATAATACACATGGACCTACTGAACATCAGCAAGTCAAATGGCATCAGAAATACTCAGTCCGGGTATCTAAACTGAAGGTTGTGGAGAGATGGATATATATCACAGAGGCTACCACTGTTCTAGAACAGACTATCCTTAAAAATAAAGCAAAGCTCATCCATCCATATTCAAATGCAACTTGGATCTAAGGATGGGTAATAGAAAATATACTCCAGGATTTCCCCTCATGCCACTAATGGACAGAGGCAGTTCCTTAATGCTGCATCCCTTACATGGCCCCCTCAAATTATCTATGGTATGATCACAGTTGTTCTCACTAGGGCTAATATACAATTATCAGCCATGGGGATAGCTAAGACCAATCAGGAAATGTTAATTCAAGCACCAAAAGGGAACTGGCTAAGCTTAAAATGTCCTCCAAGTGAACCTATGTTGTGGTAGCAAATAGTTATAAAAAATTACCCTTTTTAGTTCACTAAGTGACCCTGTCCCCCCCCCCCCCAGTCTTTAACACCTTCCGGCGTCTATGGACTGATTTTGAGAATTTAATCCAGGAGGCCATGTATTAGTGCTAGATACCTCTACAGAAAATACATTTCCTTTTGAGGTAACTGAAAGAATAACTGTAGTGAACTACAAGGCTGGACAACCATGAAAGAGAAAAAATAGAGCAAAATATATCACATTAATGTTTTGAAGCCATGTAATGAAGTAGAACATTTTGTGGCTAGATTCTCAACTGAATTTCATACAGGAGAGACCAGAAAATCTGTAAGTGAAGAATAATCCTTCTAAATGTTGCAGAAGCAGAAAGTGAGATACTTTTTTTTAAAGAAAGAAATGCTTGAAAGAACTAAATTAGTAGAATATAATAGAGACACAACTCCTGGAGTGATGCTTATATTAAGACCTTACACAGTACCAGAGTCACAGGAATTGAAAATGCACACACAAAGCATGATAGAAGAGTCACAGAATTACTGAAGCAGACCAATATTTATACTTAATAAGACTGATGAAATTATTAGATTCTATAATGACTTTAGGAAATGAATAACTTTTCAAAATTTGATAGGTACTCCATATCCAGAACTGATGAGTTGGTTGAGAATCTAGGAAAGGCCATATGCTAAGTTTCACAATTGAGTATTAGCAGATACCACTTACCCCTTCTGCCAAAGGTTTGCAAATGGCATTTGTAATACATGACTCTCTGTTACAGTACACAATATTACCATACTGCTTACATGGTGCCCCAATCACCTTACAGAGGCTGATGGATAAAATTTTAAACCCCACTCAAGATATGCTGCAGCATACTGCAAAAATTGAAACACAGCAACAAAAAACAAAGAGAAAAAATGGTCACAATGCAGCTTCTTTAATATTCAACCAGAATATCACAGTTCATTCAGTAAGTGCTTTTGTCTAATGCTAGACTTCTTCAGACTGCAGCATACCTGGATGAAGTAGTCATTCTTTCAGGGTACTGGACAGTCTTACATTCCAGAAGTGCAAGCTGTAGTAGAACCTATAAGACTGACAGGCTTGTCTGTGAATGCTAAAAAAAATGAGTAGCACTGTGCAAATCAGCTACCTGGGGCATATTACAGAAAGACCATAAAAAACTAAAAATATATACAAGCCATAAAAATTTTGCCTGTACCATCCTTAAAAAGACAGGTGAAGGCTTTTATTGGACTACATGGGTATTACAAAAAGTATGTGCCCAATTTAAAAAAGATTGGCTTTCCTTTTACAGATTTCACAAAAGAGAAAGCTTTTGTTAAGATGCAATGGTCTATTGAGGCAGACAGAGCATTAAGTGAACCAAAAAGAGTCCTGTATTCTGAAGTTGTTTTAATATCTCTTGATTTAACTAAATAATTTATATTATATTCTTCAAAAAACAAAGTTGACTCAGAAATGGCCAAACAATCCAGTATGTAGAGTAAAACCTTTCTTTATTCCATAAGCAGACATAAGCTTTTTTGGGGAGATACTGCTTCATCAACTGAAGTTAACATTAATAGTGTGTGTTACTTCTTTTTGTGCCTGAAGAGTCAGCCATTGTTTCCTTTTCACTTAGATGCACATGCACATATTTATAACATTGACACAAACTGCATTTCTACAATTGTTTGACTTAGACAACTCAATGTTCTTATATTAACCACAGAAAGAAGAGCAGATATCTCAGCGAATACCGCACAAAGCTGGCCAGTAGTTCAAAATATATTTATCTTTTATTAAAATACACAATATTTCTCTAGCGCCTTGGCTGTAAAAAGCCTTTAACAGAGTATATTCACACACCATAACATTTAAATGTATATACTTTTATACTACCTCAATTATTTCATTACCCGATAAAACAATTAATCAATTTCAATTTACTTAATTTCATTACAGCAAACACTTCCAAGTGCATTCTTGATTCAAGCCCTTGGGGATCATAGTGTCAAACTTAAGAAACAGCACAGTGTCTTTTTTTCTTAATACGTTTTTCATATGTTGATCAATCATCAATCCATTAATTTCTACCTTATCTAAAATAGTTGCTTGCAGCCCCTCTGGGTTGCTATTATGAAATTCCTTAAAATGAATTGCTACTGGGCTGGTTATTTTGCATTTCCTGATATCTCTTATGTGTTCCTTAAGTCTAGATGCAAATTGTCTTTTACTTTCCCCCACATAAATTTTTTTACAGGGACATTTTAAACCATAGATAATTTTCTCTGTATTACAACTATATATACCTCTTGCTTGAAATTTGTTTTCCATTAATGTATGTGAACTCTTCCCACATGAAAATGTACCTAGCATTTCAGGGGATGCAACTAGCCCCATAGTAGGCATACTAAACTTCCCATGGACTAAAAAGTCTTTTATGCTTCTACCTCTTCTGAAGGAGAAGCTAATGTTATTATTTTGTAAAAAAATCAATTTCTCTTTTTAGTCTTATCCAAAAATATTTTACTTGTTCTTTGACTACCTCTGAAAATACTGAATATGTTGATGTAAAATATATACATTCTTGTTCTTTATTACTTCCTTTCTTTCCCTGTGCACTACCTCTTTTCTGATTCCTATTGAACACTTTTTCCAACCCCTTTTCCACTTCTATTACTGGATATCCTCGATTCCAAAACTTATAAAAAGTTTCTTCCATTTCCCTTTCCTTTTCTATCGGGTTGTTACATAACCTTTTTACCCTAAGAAATTCTCCATATGGGATAGAATTCATGGTATGAGGGGGATGGCAACTAGACCCATGTAAAACAAAATTTGTTTCTAAAAACTTTCTATGTATCTTTGTTTTTAACAAGATATCCTTCTTGCCCATAATATTGACATCTAAGTAATGAACTTCATCACCTATTTGTAACCCATCAAATCTGAGCCCCACTTTATTATCATGCAACTTATCAATAAATGCTCTAACTTCACTGTGTCCCCCTTTACATATAAAAATCAAATCATCTATAAATCTAAAATATTTGACTACATGTTTTTTTTATAAAATTCACTTGTATAGATGTGCTGACTTTCAAAATGTCCCATAAATATATTTGCGTAAGTGGGGGGAAAAGCTGCCCACATGGCTGTACCTTGTAACTGCCTGAACAGACAGCCATTAAACTCAAATATATTATTTTTCAAACACATCAAAATTAAATCTATCACATACTGAATTACTGGAGCTTCCCCCAGGAAAAAGTTTATAGCTGTAATTCCATCTTGATAATTAATGTTGGTATATAAGCTAACAACATCAATTACAACAAAATACATTTCTTCTAACCATTTGATTTCCTTAATCGTGTCAAGGAAATCAAAGACATCCTTAATATATGATGGCATTTTCTCCATTGTGGGTAACAAAAAATAATGTAGAAAACATGCTATATTATGTAAAAAGTAACCACAGGCTGAAACTATAGGTCAACCATGAGGGTTAGCCATATCTTTGTGTATTTTTGGGACACAAGTAAATTGAGCCATTGTTGCATTTTTAATCCTGAATTTCTGTTGTATGTCTTCTGATGAAAATGAATGAAGCCTCATCCTTTTATTTATTAACTCATTATATTCTCTTTCTGCTTTTTTGTATTCATCTATATTGATTTTTTCATAAACCTGTTCATTGTTCAGATGTTCATTGCACATAGATAAGTATTGGGTGTAGTGTAAAATAACCAGCTTACTACCTTTATCTGCTGGCTTGAACACTAACTCTTTATTTTGACTCAAATCCTTTAAACTATTCCATTGTTTTTTACTTAAATTTTAATCCACATTTCTCTTATCAAATGATGAATATTCCTTTTCTAAACTATGATTAAGACATGTCCCAAAACGTTTTATACTAATGATGAATATTCCTTTTCTAAACTATGATTAAGACATGTCCCAAAACGTTTTATACTATTGTTTGTTTGCGGAGGCATAATTCACTTATAACTTGCACCAGTTCAGTGTTAGACAACTCTATGTTCTTATCTATTTGCAGTGAAGAAATTGTACTTTGCTTGGGTTATTTTCTCTTCAGTAAAAGTATTTTATTTAAGAACTACAAGACGTGTTTCTTTTATTCCTCACTCCCTGGCCAAGATGTCACAAGCTGTCACATATGGTTGATAAATTCAGCGGGCAAAATTTAACCCTAAGCTATGGAGAATACAGTCTAAAAATGGTGGAGTGTGCATATGTGTCACTAGCACCTACTCCAGCTGAACACCTGATGTTAATGGATAAGTGAATGTGGAGAGTGGGAATAGTAACAACTGAAACAAACTCAGTTTATAAAGAATTAATCATTAACCATGCTATGATGCACCACACCCCCCATTATAAGAAAGA
Source organism: Protopterus annectens (assembly GCF_019279795.1). NCBI lineage: Eukaryota > Metazoa > Chordata > Ceratodontiformes > Protopteridae > Protopterus > Protopterus annectens. The sequence continues at coordinate 1,326,963,017 of NC_056739.1, read as the reverse complement.
GTGAGAACATGAACAGAATTTATAGAAGCTGTAACTCCAGATAACATGCATTTTTTTGTTAACAATGTGCCCATACAAGAAAATACCTTATGCCACGGAAAAGTTTGTTCATCATTTGGATACAAGTGCTGTATCATACTGAAAGATGGAGAAAGCCAACAAAGCTTTATTTAAGTTTTTTTTTTTTTTTGGGGGGGGGGGGGTACTATTCACCATCAGCAGACCTTACAACAGTTTGAGCAGGAATCAGATCAGGCTTTCTCCCTAAGAATATAAATGTGGAAGCATTAAAGCAGAATAAACAGGTTTGGTTCTGACCTTCCCATTAAAGCCTACCTTAACATGTTGAAGAATGTTTGTATAAATATTTCTTCCATAAAGGGATAAGAGATTCTTTCACAGATTATATTGAATAAAGAAATCTAGCAAGGCTGGCTGGCCTGCCATTTAAACACCGCACCCTTTTCAAGCTTGAAAATCTCCCCATTGTGTTTGGTCCCTAAATAAAGCAGGGAAAATCTCATTTGCTCCATCACTTATCCTTTCAGAGTGGGAGTCTGTCAACCACTCAAATGAGAGAAAGTTTGTCAAGATACAGTATGCATTTCTTAATGATGCTGTACACATGCTCAAGGTCTGGAAGTTCAAAAGGATGGCCAAGCTGAACACTGAGTTGGCTTTTGATTTGCTTCTAGTATGACTGGATGATTTACACCTGTTGGGAATGACACCTGGGAGAAATCCTACTTTGACAAAGCCATGCCCATGGGCTGCACTGTGGCATGGCATGCCCAACTTTTAAAAATATATCATGACCTTGCAGTGGATCTGGAAGCCTAAGGAGAAGCAATGTGTGAAAGTGCATTACCTTTGTGATTTCCTCATCATGGTCCCATCCATGGAGAATACAACAAATGAGGTGAGGATGTTTTGGGATATTTGTCTGGCCTTAGGTGTTCTGCTGGCATGGGACAAGGAGGAGGGTCCTACTACAAAGATGACCTTTTTGTGGTTGGAAACTGATACTGAAGATGAGTCAGTGCACCTCTGTAGGGACAAGTTGTCCCTCTTGTGTAACAAGACAGGGCTCATGAATTGAAGATAAAGTACAGTGCAGCAGAAGTCTTGCAGTTGTTAGGACTGCCTAATTTTATGTGGAGGGCTGTTGTCCTTGGGCACACATTTGACAGATCATTAGCTCATTGGCTGAAAGGGGTCAAGCAATAACACCACTGGGTCAGGGTCACCCAGGATTTTTGGGATAACCTCTTAGTTTGGAGACAGTTTTTGCAACTGTTCAGTGGGACTATCTTCTGGCATGAGAACAATCCTCAGCTGGTGGTCTACACAGATGGAGTTGGTTCAGTAGGGTTGGGGGGGTCTTCTTTGCTGGAAGATAGATCTCAGAGACCCGGCCAGTTGAATGGGATGTGAAGGCCAAGAGACACAAGACATTCCTCGAATTGATGCAAACCTGAGCTCCTTGTGCTGATATGGAAGAAGGGCCTGAACAACTGTAGGATTAGGTTTCAGTCTGACACTCAAGCATTGATATTGGCTTTAACTAACAGAAATGCTCAGGCAGATGGGTTCCATGGGCTAATCAGAAGCCTTGTTCTGCTTCCTTACAATATAATATCTCATTTTCTGCCAGTTATGTCCCACAACAGCTGAATGAGATTGCTGATTCTGTTTCCCAACATCAGCTTCACAGATTCAAACCCCAACAATGTGTAAGGGAGAGAATGTTCCAGACACAGTGTGGAAGACAGGGCTATGATAAAAAGAATAGTGGTAAGAAAGTCACTGGATCCCTGCAGAAGAATGATTTATGCTAGTGCACTCAAGGTGATAATAGTTTTCTCATATAGTCTGCCAGTGGGGTAGAGACAGTGATCCTCAAACATATTAAGGGAGTTTTTGACTCACAGTTGGGAGGTTGCAATTTGTTGAGTACACAAAAGTAAAGACCTGCGAAACCTGACCAAAGACTAGCTTTTCACCAGGATGCTCAGGAGGTGGGGCCAAATCAGGGGCAGGAAGCATGATGGGCAGTGACTCATTGGAAAAGTGCTAAGCATGCTGTAGTGAGGATCCTGCAGGCCACAACATAAAGATATCAGTAATTCATGACTTTGGTCAGTTCAAGCAAAGTATAATGTCGACAATGAATACCTTTTTACAGTATTGTTAGCAGAATAGGCCACTGCATTGTTGATGACTACAACCTGATGTATACATGGTAAATTTCAAATTCCACTTCTTATGGTGGATAAATACATAAACTTGGTCAAGATTTACTACTACAATGATCTTGTCTGAGAGTCTAAGTGTAAGGGAGAAAAATTATTAGTACTTATAACACTTCAAATAGCTGACTGCATTTGATGTGACTACAACTTTTCTATATGCATATTATTTCTTTCATTAACTGAATTATTTATTCAAGAAATGTAAGAAACCTAGGCTGAATGAATCTTTGGTTACATAAGGACACTTGTATATTTCCATCAAAAAAGCAATCTGCCTTTTTACTTGTATTGTATTGTATAGTTAACCCACGGAATGTATAACACAGTCTTCTTCTTTCGGCTTTTCCCCCGGGTAGGGGTCGCCACAACGGATCACCTGTCCACTCAGTAAAATGATATTTTTAGGCTCTTTGGGTTAAATTACAATGTTATATGTTGGCTGGTAATGGTAGTCCATTATAGTACACCAGCATCTCTTTTTTTGCTAACAATGGGCTATAATGATGTTGATATTTTACAAAACTGCAGTTAACAAATTAGCAAACCCTCTGCATGTGTTTAGTATTTACTCCTATTACGTGAATTTGTGGCATTTTGCCTTTTACATTTAAGAAGAAAACACCATGTTCATTTAGAGTAATACAACACCTTCAGTCGCATAACAAAACATTGAGCTAATGTAATTAATAGTCTGCCTCACATTCGATATTGTGATACTTGACTCAATGAATTCTTGAAGATAAACACACACACACACACACACACACACACACACACACACACACACACGCACACATACATATATATATATATATATATATATACACACACACACACACACACACACACACACACACACACACACACACACACACGTATATGTCAAGGTACCAGGGGTTTACAATTCTCAGAATGAATATGTAATAGAGACTGCACATACATAGTTAATTTGCATGTAACTTTCTTGATATATGTGTTTGTTTTTGGATTGATATTATATACCTTTTCATCACTTTGTCTTTTACATCTTGCTCCTCACCATTTCATTGTTTTGTTTAACCTGTATGTGGACAGGCACCCATTAGATAACATTATTTTTCTTGTTTTTTGAAGGACTGCTCCCCATTCATCTGCCTCTGAAACATGCTGTATTCGTTGGCTGCAGAGCACTGACTGACAAGGTTTTTAGCCCAGGGTGCAGTTTATTGTATCTGTCAGAGTTTTTTGATGTTTTTTTCCCAGTCACTTTAGGATTAAACTGGTTTAGGAATGAGGTCTTCGTTGCCTTGTTCCATTATGCAAGTGCACCATATTTAACTTGTATGAGACTTTCTTCCCAGATTCCTCTGAGCTTTCTTTGAATAATGTTGTGCAACCTATTTATTGTTGCACATTTTATTAGCTTTGCTGCCCTTTCATAGTTTTAACTGTGGTCCCCACCCTGGAGCTATATTTCTGTCAGGGTTCTCAGCAGTACATTCCTGGTGAAAAGGTCATATAAGTAGGAAACTAGTGCTATGTTTTATCTTCAAATAAAAAAATCCTCGATGTTCCAGACAGTGAAAGTAGCACATTCAAATATATTAAATATGCATGCTCTGATACAGCCTGAATTATATCATCAACATTTTATTTATTATTTATTTTATTTTACATTTGTTGACCGGGCTAGTCTAACTGCATATATGTCCATTTTCAGTAGAGGTCCGGGGAGATAACCTCCATGACACACAGATGAAATAATCACAAAACAATATAAAATAACTTCAGTTGTGTATACAAGGACAAATCTGGTTAATACAGAAATAATACAGAGGACAAAAGTCAATACAATGTAACCTCTCACTAGTATGTCATTATGTGCTTATACTGAAAATGTGATTTTTATGTGTGTTTGTTACAAATCGTCTATCATCTTGTACCAAGTAACTATGGGCTTGAATATCGTTTGTGTTGTAATCGGTATTCTCCTATTGCTTTGATCTACCCAAACAAGGTGTGCACTGCACATTGTACTGTGGTCCGGCTCTATCTGAACGGTTACGGAACACTTTGGAAGGGGTTTTGATGTTCTGCACTCTCATGCCCTGTATTTGAACATGTGGCGTCATTGTTTTTGTCGTAGATGCTGGTACCATTAAGCCTTCACAGCAATTGCGTACCGTACTACTGATAGTGATACTACTATTATCATGGTATTACGCAGTAACTGGGGCAATTTGGTTTAGTCCTAGCGCAGGTAGCAATTTATGCTTAGAGCCATCGTTCTGCTGAAGCTCTCCCAAGAGTATGCGCTTAGCGTTTAGGGGCAACATTGATCGATAAAGCTATCTTGCCATACCTAGCTTTGTGAACGGCCATTCGTAGGTATTACTTGTATAGGACAGGACTACTAGTCATGACCGCATATTCTAACACATCACGCTTGGCATTTAGCCACAACATCCAGTGATACAACTAACTGTAGCATACCTAACTGTGTAGAAGCCCATTTATAGGTATTATTTGATTAAGGAGTGATAGTTAGTCATATAGGTAGATTCTATTTTATTTTATTTAATATCCCAAAGTACTTGCGTTAGCATCACTGGCCTAACTATCACACTATTCCTAGGTATCTAATTCTAGGTATGTAGTTAGTCATATAAGTATATGCTATTTTATTTTAATATCCCAATGCACTTGCGTTACCCTAACCATCACACTATTTCTAGGTATCGAACAGTAGTCTGGCCTAGTTACATGATCCGCTGGCTGTTTTAAATTGGTGTATGTGAGACTCGTACAGTCTGGTTATTACAAACATAGCTATTCAATGGTTGCTTGTCTAGGAACCATGTGCTTTCCTTAAATGCTAGTACAAAGGCAGCGGGGTCCACATGGACAAAATCTAGTAGTCACAACCACGTTTTGGAATTGAAGGGTTCCCTACCACTTTGCTATATGGGTCCTGTCTGCTTCTAACAGTTTTTATTTCATTTATTCAATATAACTGTATGGTACTAGATACTACATACATGTGTTATAAGCTACTTTATGCAAACGATTGGTATGATCCTACTTTGTTATAAATACCACTGAATGCCTCTAATTGTTTTACACTGTGTATTTCAAACTATGTGTCCACTAGCCAGTCTATGCAGTATATACCACTAAATGCTTCTAATTATTTTACACTGCATTTATCTATAATGTTTTACTAGTAAATCTATGCTCCATTCAAAGTAAGGTATTGTGTGTTACCGAACACTTATACAAATAGCATATGTATTACCTAACATAAAAACAGAAAGGGAAAACATTAAGAAACAAATACTGATTAGGTTAATTAATACACAATCTATGTACCTGGATATTTTATTACTACTGGCATATTATCTTGATAACAGAGAACCAAAATGTGTTGTTGTTGTTAACTATGTTGTATTGTGCAGCCAACTGTTTCGGTTCATGCTACTGATGAAAAACAAGATGTGTTGATGTTGTTAACTATGTTGTATTATGCAGCCAACTGTTTCTGTTTGCTGGATTATTAGCTACATTTAACAGTTATCTCCCTATATTATTCTAATCTCTTTCACTCTACTATTCTACCTCCTACCTGCCTCTAGACTATCATTGCACAGCCAAGTGACTACATCCTACTCTCCCCACCTATTCCTCCAAATATCACTCTTGAGAAATACTTCCATTCTATGTCCCGTCTTCCAACCTTCCAGTTGTATTACTAACTCTAATCCTTGAACACTTTTTATTATTCCTCCTCTCTAACATCTCTACCTACTACTCACTACTATCTAGCTCTAACTGAGGTCTCTATCTATCTTTTTTACAGGTCCCTGACACCGAAGGCATAAAGGCTTGTAAACCCCAGCCAACTCCTGAAGACCACCCCAATTCCAAGTGCTGATCTATTGAAGGAAAACCTCTACACCAACAGTATTTGAACGTATGTTCAGTGATGCTAATGCAAAATAAGATGTGCTCCTGAGTGTATATCCCTACTTTTGTGCCCATTGAGTACTGCTCCTGGTCAGCTACATAACATTGCCATGCCACCCCCACCCAGACACGCAGGCTATTGTCAGACCTTAACCTACCATCCTATACCCATACTGGTCTTTTTCTATCCCAGCTCACTTTCTACACCCTCCGATCTTCCACTGTATCTCCCTCTTGTACTTATTCTTTCTACTCATGCCTGCCCTCTCGCTGTCCTCCTCACTCACATAGTCTCTACTTTAACCACCTCTGACCTAGTCCCCCCTTACCCTGCCAGAGTGCCCCATCCACCTCCACAGTCTAGCTCCCAGATAACCTGTGCTCCTTCCCTCCACATAAATTTAGGAATAATACCTCCTTCTATGGAAAGAGAATAGCAAAGCTTTAAGTAATTGCTAGCTTTCTCTAAATTGTAAACTACTAACCAGTAGACTCCAAGCATAATGCCTTACTGTACTCCCTGAATCACAACTGATTGTTTTCCACAACTGCTGCTCCTCCAGGACAGTGCTGTCCCACTCTGTTCACTACGCTCACTTCGCTCTTCTACCCTACCCCATTCCCAACCACCCCTATTGCACCTAACCTTATAGCTGCTAAACCACTCTCTCCTCAGCTCACACACCCAATCAACCAATCGGATCACACCTTCAATCCCACGTTCAAACATATTGCACCACACCCATATTGTAAACTCCTTCTATTACTTCCCTGCTATCTTGTTCTGAATCCCCTACTCTCACTCAACTTTTCATTCTCTCCAGCATCCACAAAACTTATTACTAAACTCTTCAAAAAACTAAAACCCACCACACTGGCTGCTGACAAACGTCCTGCTGATTTCCTTCAACTCTCAGCTGAAACCATATCTTACCCCATATCTATTCTCATAAATAGATCAATATCTGAATGTAAAGTACCTAAGCTGTGGAAAATATCCCATATTATCCCACTCCACAAAGGCAGCAACTCCCTTGAGCTCACCAACTACCGCCCAATCGCAATTTTATCACCATTATCAAAAATACTAGAAAGAGTAGTGTATACACAACTAATGCAATACCTCCTAGAAAATAACCTGATATCATCATCTCAACATGGGTTTTGACCCTCCCATAGTACCACAACAGCCCTACTCTCTTTCACTAACATAGTCAACACCCATAGAAACAACGGACAGTTTGTATCTTCTGTATTCTTGGAGTTATCAAAAGCATATGATATGGTCAACCACAGTATGTTGCTCAAAACTTTATCTACCCTTAACCTTACCTCACCCACTATATCTTAGTTCAACAGCTATCTATCAGACTGACAACAAGCAGTTCTGTGGCAGAACCAACTATCCTCCCTTCTGCCAGTATCCATAGGAGTCCCTCATGGTTCAATCCTTGGTCCTTTTCTATTCTCCATATTTACAAATCAGATAGCTGTATCCAGCCCCTCTGCCTCTATAGTGCAATATGCTGATGACACAACTATCATATGTGCTGCCCCAACCTTAAGCGAACTACAAACAATAACACAACACAACTTTACATTGACTGAAGCATGGTTTTCTAGCATTAAACTTATACTCAATCCCAAAAAAACAAACCTAATTCTTTTCACTCCAGGCAGATCTTCTGCACTAAACAATGATTTCAGCATAAACTCCAAAGATAATACCCTAATCACCCCAACATCACACACAAAACTCTTAGGAGTAGTAATCGATAATAAACTTAAATTTGACATACACATAACCCAAACAATCAAAAAAGTGCACAAAAAGCTTGGTCTCTTATATAGGAACAGGCAATTCATGACCAACCATACCAAAGCCACTATTGCTAGAACGCACCTACTATCCACCCTACTGTATGCCTCTCCAATCCTGATGAATCTTCGCCACAGCGAGCTAAACAAAATGACAGCTTGCTATAAGAAGATTGCCAGGTTTGCTGCAGGTGCCTCTAATAGGGACCATCACTGTCATTCCATCAATCAGCTCAAGTGGCTTGAGTTACCCCATCTACTTCTTATTACACAGCTCTCCATAGCCCACAAACTGTACTACCTCCCTGACAAAACCCCCATACTACAAAATCTAATACAACCCTACACAACCACCAGAGTCCTAAGATCACCAGACCAAAATCTCATAAATGTCATCAAACATAGGACTGAAGCTGGTAAAACTCTCTTTGCCTGTACAATAGCAAAAACCTGGAATTCACTTCCTACTCACATAACTTTGACAGCTTCTGCCCCCCCCCCAATTTAATTAACTACTCAAATCCCACTATTTTAGCAACTGGCTGTGCTCATGTGACTCCCCAGGCTAATCCGCCACATAGCAGTAATACTAGGATACTGCTAAGGATGACCCAGTTTTGTCTGGCCTCTACATTTCTTATTCCTTCCTAAAATTGTTTTATTCCAATGGTATTCACTTGTATGTCTATAATTAAATATTAAACACACTCCTATATGCCATTTGTTTGCATTTAAAAACACAACTATGTGCTGTACATAAGCCTGTGCTGCAATGTTAGATGATATTTTATATGTGTATATTAAGAATGCAAGGCTGTTTCTTATAATTGTATCTGTTTAGCAATTGTTTAAATGGAGCTTTTCTCCCCGGGCCTCCGCTGAAAATGGACCTGTGTCCAGTCAGACTTTCCTGGTCATCAAATGTAAAATAAAATAAATAAAAAATAAAATAAAATGCAGGTTCAAAATAACAAGTAGGTACATTACTTAATGGAAAAAAAAGGAGGCATACAGGCTAATTCCATATTCAAGTACAGTGCACAATAAAAGAGGCAGATTAATGTTCAGTAATAGTAAAAATGAGTTTTTTTTGTTTTTTTTTTTTTAACAAAAAAGTATCCAGTGGGATGGAACTAATACAATACAGAGTGAAAAAGGTAAAGTATAGGGTAGGCCGAGTGTATTTGGGTAGAGTAGATAATTAACGAACAACAAAGCAGGACCCAAATTGCTACACCACAAAACAAAACAACAAAGCCAGTAAAAAAACTTTATTCTCTAGCGCCTCAGCCACAGTAAGCCTTCCAGGAGTAACACATCACATTTACAAAAAAGTTTATATAGCACCAGCTACTTCCATCAATCACCAATCAAACAATTAAACAATTAAATCATTAAAATAATTAAAAGTTAATAAGAATACATCTCAAGCAGTATTTTAAACAATACTTCTCCAGCAACAAACTGTATTCAGACCCCTAGGAATCATGGTTTCATACTTCAAAATAAAAATAGTTTATTTCTTTAAAAGTGCATTCTTAATCAAATTATCATTAAATTCACTTATGAAAACCTGTTCTAAAATAGTTGCTGACAAACTATCACATTTTCCTTCATGAAATTCATAAAAATGCTGAGCTAAAGGGCTCTCTAATTTTTTTACCCTAATGTCCCTCAGATGTTCCATTAATCTGGTCTTAAACATTCTCTTAGTTTGACCAATATAAAAGTTATCACAACCACATCTGATGGCATATATAACTCTCTCAGTTTTGCAATTATATTGGCCATTTGCTCTAAAATCAATATTGTTTATATAGGGGGAAAAGTTTATTACATATGGACAACCACTACATTTTCCACATGATAACGTCCCTCTTGTAGCAATATGGTAATAACATTTCTCATCAGGTTTATAAAATCTAGTATGTACTACCATATCCTTAATATTTCTACCCTTCTTGTAAGAAAGAGTAGATAATTAGTCAGGTTTAGTACAGGGGCATAGCCAATGTGTTTTGAGGAAAAGTTTCAGTCTATTTTTGAAGAGTGATATAGAGGAAAGTGAGGAATGGTCGCTGGGTAGGAGATTCCAGAATCTTTCCACAGTATTAGAGAAGAGAGAATCCCCAGCCCTGTTGTTAGATTTAGATGTGTTAATTAGAAGTTTCTGAGATGAATGTAAGGACTTCAGATTATAGGGGGGTGATGATGGTGGATAGCGTAGGAGTATTGGAAGGTTGATAAAGAGTCTTATGGGCAATGATTAGTTGGTGGTATTTGAGCAGATTCTGTAGTTCCAACCATTGAAGCTGCTTTAAATTAAAGCAATGTTGAGTTCTAAATGGGTTACCAGTAGCAAATCTGGCTATGTTATTGTAGGAGATTTCCAATTTATTGAGGTTGTTCTTAGATAGATTAGTGAAAATGGTTGAGGCATAGAGGAGTGTAGAGATTAGATGAGTGTGCGCAATAGTAGTCCCAGCTGTAGGTGACAGTAAGGGTTTTATTCTGTAGAGATAGACCCAAGTTTTTTGCTGACAGATTTAATAGTGTTGCTGATGTGTATGTCAAAGGTAAGGTTGTTGTCAATGGTAATACCAAGTAGCTTGGTAGTTAGGTCAGGTGATATAATGATACCATTAGTGGATGTAACAGCAAAATCTATGGGAGAGGACTTATGATTAGGATTGAAAGGAGGAGTTTAGTTTTTTGTGGTTTAAGAGAAGGCAATGTAGAGTGAACCATTGTTCAACAGTGTTAAATACATTTTGGGTAAGGGAATGAAGTTCAGAGGTGGCTGTGGCTGAGCATACAAGTGCAGAGTCAGCTGCATATTGTATGCAAGTAGCATGGGGAATTGCTAGATGAAGGTCATTGATGAATATGGAGAAAAGGAGAGGTTCTAATATGGAACCCTGAGGTACATCGAGGTTAACTGGTAGGTGGGTAGATAGAGTGTTGTGCCAAAGTACAGCTTGTTGTCTTTTATCTAAGTAGGACTGGAACCATTTGCTAGAGAGTGCATCTAAGGCCAGGGATTTGAGGATAGCTATCAGAATTTGATGACTGACCATGTTGAATGCTTTGGACAGATCGATAAATAGTGCAGAGGAAAGCATATTACGGATACGGTTTTTGTTAATACAATCTGTAAAGGAAAGGAGGGCAGTGGTAGTGCTATAGGAAGGTCTGAAACCATGTTGACAGCTAGAGGGCAAGTTATTATGAATTAGGTGGTCTAGCAATTGCCTATGGATGCATTTTTCCATGATCTTTGCCAAAGGAGAAAGAAGGGCTATGGGACAGTAGTTGGAGAATTCGGTGGTGTTTCCATTTTTGTGACGGGGGATAATATGGGAGACTTTCCAGATGCTAGGGATGTGACCATCGCTAATAGTTCTATTGATCAGAATGGAGATGGGGTAAGCAATTGACTTGGCAGATTTCTGTAGATATTCAGCAGGTAGTTGGTCTGCTGAAGGAGATCATGGTTTCAGTTTCTGGATTAGGGCAAGAATATGGGTTGTTGGGACTGCTTGGAAAAGAAATGGAGGGGGTGGAGTTTTGTTATAGGTAAGTAAAGTAAAAGTATTAGGTGATTACTGACTGCCTAGTGTTTGGATGGCATCAGTGAAAAAGGTATTGAAGGCATTGGCAGTATGCATGGGATTTTCATGGTCAGTGTTTTGTGGGTTTGGTGTACTGGATTGACCTGGATGTAGTAAAGGGTTGATGCATGTCCAGAATTTTTGTGGGTTATTATGGTTTGCCTTCTGAAATTGAAGGTAGTAGTTTATTTTTTCAGATAGTATAGCTTTCTTAGTGTTATTCCTTATTTGTCTGAAATTTTGTTGGTCTACAGGATTTCTAGTCATTCTCCATTTGGCCCAGTATTTATTCCTGAGATGGATTTTTTGTTTGGTTTCTTTAGAAAGCCATGGGGCGGATTTGGTCTTGATTCTAATTGTACGGGTTGGTGTATGGTGATCAAGGATGGCTAAGAAGTTAAAATTAAAGTACTGAACAGCTTCTTCCAGAGGGAGGTATTTTAAGGGAGACCAATTGCATGCTCTAAGTTCGTTTTGGAAGAGATCTGGGTTGAAGTTCTTCTTGGATCTGATATTCCTGATTGTGGTAGGAATGGGAGCAAAGGTTTTATGCCTGAAGATATAGGTAAATGAGTGGTCACTTATGTCGTCGGAAGGGTTCCAGATTCATATAACTGGGGATGGTTGTTTATCAGAATCCAGTCTAATGTGCTTTCGTTCTTGTTGTGTTTGTATATCATGGTGGGGGAGGTAATGGTTTGAGCAAAACCATATAGATTGATGTGGGTGGTAGAGTGGCTGCTGCAATTCCAATCAATGTTTATATCACCAAGGATTATGGTTTCTTGGGGCAGATGTTGAGATAGCCAGCAAAGGATATTTTCTATGGTGGTATTGTTATTACCGGGGGGTAGATAGATAAAAATAATATAGATGGCTTTGGCATTGTTAAGTTGAAGTTTAGATATGAGGATTTCTGCATTGGTACTAAGAGGTGGTTTAATGTCATAAATGGTTAACTGTAAACCAGATTTAAATAGAATAGCAACCCCCCACCCTTTCTGGCTACACGGTCAAGTCTCAGGATATTGTATCCTGGTGGGAGGATTTCATTGTCTTTTGTTGCAGGATTTAGCCAAGTTTCTGTTAGACAAAGAATGTCAAAGGAGTAGACTTGTTAATGCTACGAATATTAAGATGAGCTACAAGGAGTGAATTAGATGGTTTAGTAATGGAATAATTAGTGGAGTGGTTGGGGTTGGGGAGAGAGATTGGAGTTGCTGTTGGGCCTGAGTTTGGGTGAATGTCTCCATCTTTTAATGAGTGGAGTTGTTTGAGATAGTTTGGATTTGGGAGTCTGCCATTTAAGAGTAGAGCTCTCCTGGGATTGAGATTAATACATCTAATGTGGAGTATTCTATGATATTTTGCTAGTAGATAGCTGGAGGTTGTTGTTATGTTAGCATGGTTAAAGAAGATGGGTAGAGAAGGAGAGCTGGTTAGTTTATTGGGGTAGTGAAAATATGGACCTAAAGGGTGTTCATAGGAGGAGAGTATATAGGCAAAAGTGAAAGGTGGAAGCAGTATAAGTATGAGAAGTCATTGGAAGTGAGTAGTGGTATTTAATTTATCCATTTGAATGGATAAGATATTAGTTGTGTTATTGAAGGTATGGAAGTATAGTAGATGTGGATGAAGGGAGGGGAGGGGTGGGAAAGATAAGGGGAGTGGTTGGAGAAGGATGGAGTGGAAATAGATAAGCAATAGAAAAGTTCCCTTAGATTAATGGGAGGAGGTAGGGGTGTGGCTAGTAAGACTAAGAGTAGGACCCCTGGGGGTGGGTGAGAAATGGGGGTAGGGAGGGGAGTGGAGTGAGCCCATAGGATGAACTGAGTGGGTTGAGACAGGTAAAGAAGCAGCTAGAGAAGAAACAATCAGCAGTACTGGCTACAGAAGGTAAGTTGGATAAGACAGAAGTGGGTAAAAACAGTGATGAGAGAACCTAGAAACAGTAGTAGTAGACAGTATAGTATAGGGTGAAGTGTGAGGAACTAAAACACAGGTCTGGGACTACAGAAAATAAGATAATTAATAAAGGAAACTAGAGTATACGCATGAGATGAGATTAGGAGAAGGGTGCCACCTAGGGGACAGGTCTATATTGCAGGTAGATATGCGAGGGAGTTAGCTGTATTAAAAACTGGGGAAGAGTGAGAGCTAGGATAGGGAGTTACATATGGAGGATAAGGGGGGAGTAAGTGTTAAGGTACTAAAGAGAGAGGGGGTAGAGACTGCTGGCTGTCCTGGCTCAGAACGTGCTTTGGCACCTATAGCAATGGTACAAAAAGGTAGAGAGTATAACTGGCAGGAATTAGACAGCAAACATAATTTTCTTGTTTCCTTAAGAGAGGGTGCAGGGAACTTAAGGCTGTGAGTTGAACCTACTGCTAATTTGGAGAGGGTCCTTAGGTTCCTAGAGACTTGTGTTGGAAGCACAAGAAGAGCAGGGTAACTTAAGGGAGCAAGAGAGACAAAGTAGTGGAGAGAAACAAATAGCACAGGCAAGGCAAGTTACACAAAACATTCACTGAGGCAATATGTAAAGGGATTAAATACACATTTCCACTTTCTTGGTGGCAGCAATAGAAAACATTTACAAAACAAGAGGTCTGTTCCTCTAAGCAGTAGTAGTAATAATAAAGTTATTAATAAACATTCACTCCTACTCGGGAGCAGCACTAGTAAACACCTTAAAAACTAGTTCTGTGAGTCAAAGCTGCATTAGAGCACTAAGTGGAGGGTCGGTAGGACTGCTGTCTATGCATTAGGATAGACTATTAAAGCCTTGATGTAGTGCTACATAGATAAACTGTGACTAACTGTTTCCAGCGAGGCTACCATAGCTAGCCAAGGGGGTTTTATGCAGCAGTCATCAGGGACTGTTACCCAGGTGTACTATTTTCAGCAGTTTAGCTCCTAGAACTCTACAGAGCTAAAGAACCAGAAAGGCAACCAGTAGTTATTGCCAATTACCAGGAATAAGCATAAAACCCGCTACCTGAGCTACACATAGCCTAATGTTACACAAAACGCCCCAGGGTAAATTAACTGAGAATTGCTTGTGTGCAATGAGGCTCCTGTGACATCACCGTGCTAGAGGAGCACTTAATGGAGTAGAATGTGGGGAACTAAACACAAAGGAGTAACCTCTACTATTCCGGTTAGCCTATAAAGCATTTAAAGCTCCTAGGTCTCTGCAGGGCAGGAGATCGCTAAAAAGTATGTTTACTAAAAACGTCCAAAAACTAATAGGCACAAGACAAGACGAGAGTACACTGCAAAGTCCAACAAGGTTTAATAGCTGAGTAAAACAAGCTTACAGCAATCAGTAGTCCGGTGCACACTCTGGTAATTGCCAAGCAATAAAAAGTTAAAAAATGATCTGGCTGCACAGAATCCAAGTCACAAAGTGTAAAGCGCTTTTCGTTAGGAAACACTTCTCCTAACTTCTTCAGACAATAGTACTCAGAAAGAAAAAACAAGTTTAAGTACTATCCTAGTGACTCATACTTGTTAATACAATTAAGCCAATTAAGCACAGTCACATAATTTAAAGGTGTAATCCTAAAATACTGAAGTCAAACAGTTTCTTTTTGTTAAGTCATTAGGTAAAATGAGTGCCTTAGTTTTATAAAAAAACAAAGTTCTGTTGTCTTATAACAGAACATATAGTAAATTAGTGTTGTGTAATGTTTCTTTTAACCTATAAAAGGTGGGTGTAACTTAGCAATTGTAGCCTCCCTAGGGCTAATGAGCATCTATTATTTAACCATCCAACAAAAATAGTGTGCGTGCAGCTACTATCTCTTAAGGCTCTTTAGTTTTAGCACACATAGAATAGAAGTCATTTCATTCAAGCACAGTGAAAAGCAAGCATTGAGTCTAAGCTGCCACAAAAGTTCCAATTTCTCCAACATAAGTGTAGACGCCTCTCCTCTACTATTCATCTCAATTGAGTAGATGGCCTTAAATTTGAAACTGTGGTTAGGGTTTTCAATGCAGTGTCTAGCTAGTGGGCTCTCCATTTTCCTTTTGTTAATGTAATAAACATGTTCGTAAATCCTTTTCTTAAACTTACGGTCAGTCTTGCCTACGTAAAAACTAGGGCAGCACTGACATAATGCTACATAGACTAAGGCTTTGGAGTTACAGTTAAACTTGTTCTTCAGGAAATAGTCTCATCCCCTAATAATGAATTTTGACCCTGTAGCAATGTGTCGACACTGGTTACATGCCTCACATTTAAATGTCCCTGGGGTGCCTCTAAAAGTGCTGTTACTACTTTCAGTAAGTTTTTTTTTAGGTTCCTTCCTTTTTTCCAGGTGACCAGCGAATTGTCTCCCAACTTTCCTTGTATATCCCTATTGGACAGTAACAACTGCCAGTTTTTGTCCAGTATTGTGATCAGGGCTTCATAATCTAAAGAGAATATAGTCATGAATCTCAAACAATTTTGCTCCCTTTGTGATCCAATACTATTTCTAACTACGGGGTTACTCAGTTCTATCTCTACTGAGACTTTGGTTTCAAAAGTGTGAGCTGCTGTCCATTCTTGGGAGAGGATGGGTCTGAATTGGCCAGAGGCCCTTTTACTACTCACCTCCCTTATAAGGTCTGCAGTCAACTCAATGGGGCAACCCCTCTTGAGGAACATGGACTTCAAGAGTTCACATTCCTCAAAGAAGTGGTCATCCTCCGTAGTCATCCTGGCCGCTCATACTAGTTGGCCCTTCACTACACTCCTCTTCTGGTGCAGCGGGTGAAAACTAGTGTAATGTAAGAATGAGTTAGAGTAAGTACTCTTTCAGAAAATCCTTGCTAGATATTTTTTCTGGGCTCTATCTTTAGATAGATAAACATCTAAGAAGCTCATAGAATCTATGTGGAAGTTACTAGTAAACCTGAGAAAGGTGGTGGACCTATTAAACTGCTCCAGAATTTCAGCAGCTAGTTCATCACCCCCTTTAATAATCATAAAAATGTCATCTAAAAAGCGGGTGTAATAATAAATATACTCATTCAGTCCAGGGTTATCAAAAATGGTGTCTTTTTCCCATTTGGCCATGACTAAATTAATGAAACTAGCTCCACAAGGGGAGCCCATAGCTACACCAATCTGCATTCTGAAAAATTATTTTTCAAAGGTAATATAGTTATTGGACAGTGTTATACCTAGTAATTCCTCCACCAATCTCAGTTCTGAATGTTCTGTCCCTTTAAATCTCATATGGTCGATAACCCATTCTGTTCCCAAGGTTTGTGGGATCACCGTGTATAGATTGCAAACATCCACTGTTAAAAAACAAAAGTGCTCATTATAAGGTAAAGAGTTAATACTCATCAAAAATGTCCAAGAGTCTTTGCAAATCTGAGGTTCCAGGGCCACAAATCTCTTCAGAATGTCATCTATCACCTTAGCACAAGAATAGGTGATTGATTGTCGAGCATCCACTAAGGGACGCATAGATGGATCTCCTTGATTCTTGTGAATTTTAGGTATTCCAAAAAGTACAGGTAGTCTAGGTGATAGTACTGACAAATAGTTAAACATGTCAAGGTCGATGAGTGAGTCAATGAACATATCATTCAGGAACATTCTGATACGGTTGTATGCTATGTTCAGTTCGTTCAGGCTCACTTTAATATATGCGTTACTTTTAAGTATCTTCCCCATTCTTTCCTTGTAGTCCATTTTGTGCATAATGACCAGTCCACCCCCTTTGTCAGGTTTCATTAGGTGGACTGGTAAAAGTCTAAAGTTTCTTAGAGCTTCTCTTTCGTTCTTGTTCAAGTTGGTCCTTAATTCAGACTTGTGTTGACGGTTAATAAAAACCCTAAAGTCCATTTCGCACATTCTTTCAAATAGTAAAATGGACGGGTGTAAAGGGGGATTAAATGTACTAGAAATACGCAAGTCTGGGTTCCCATTGTAGTTCCTATTACCCAACATTAACTGTAAATTGAGTTTTCTAGTGTAAAGTTTGAAGTCCAGTAATAAGGACCCTAAATCAGTAGCATGATTTGGAATGAATGTAAGCCCTTTTGCAAAAATTTCAACTAATACAGGGTCGATAGTGTATTCGGTAAAGTTGTAAATTTTGAAATCTCTACTTTTATTCATTACAACTTTACAAGAGGGATTGTTTGAACTGACCCTTTGGTGAAAGGTCACCTCTTGTTCCTGTTGTTGTTGTTCCTCCTTGTGTTGTATTTCCCTTGTTGTTTGGGGTAGATTTGTTCACCCCCTGCCCCCGATGGTTCATGGAGTTTTTTGGAACATTATTTGAACTCACGCCCGCCATCTGAGAATTGTTGTCCTCATCATCCTGGTCTGGGAAGTAGTTGTTTTGGTGGGCTTCGTTCTCATTTAGTGCCCCTCAGTTTCTAGACCCTGGTAAACCCTCATTTTGATTGCCGTTACTATTATCAGATGTACCCCTTGTGGTATTAAAACCTCTAGGGGCATTCCATATTTGTGATGGGGCGGGTCTGGGTAAGCTGTTCCATTTGCATAGTCACGATTTTAATTAATACTATTTAATTTACTATATGTTCTGTTATAAGACAACAGAACTTTGTTTTGTTATAAAACTAAGGCACTCATTTTACCTAATGACTTAACAAAAACAAACTGTTTGACTTCAGTATTTTAGGATTACACCTTTAAATTATGTGACTGTGCTTAATTGGCTTAATTGTATTAGCAAGTATGAGTCACTAGGATAGTACTTAAACTTGTTTTTTCTTTCTGAGCACTATTGTCTGAAGAAGTTAGAAGTGTTTCCTAACGAAAAGCGCTTTACACTTTGTGACTTGGATTCTGTGCAGCCAGATCGTTTTTAACGTTTTATTGCTTGGCAGTTATCAGAGTGTGCACTGGACTACTGATTGCTGTAAGCTTGTTTTACTCAGCTATTAAACCTTGTTGGACTTTGCAGTGTACGCTCGTCTTGTCTTGTGCCAATCACTAAAAAGTACACAGTGTCGAATAATGCAGGGAAACTGCTGTTTATATCCCAGCGTTCAGCAAGATCTTAAAGTACACTAGGACTATATTGACTCAAATTAGCTACTATAAGCGAGTAGTGTTCTGCTGAAGGGAGGTACATAGTGAGCTGCTAGTCAACAGAGTAGGCACTAACTACTATTAAGAGTCTCCACGTGGGTGGCATAGTTAAAACACCAGTTTCAGGCTTAAAAAACAATGCTGCTGAAAATCAAACTTAGCAGAGGGAGGAAAGTAGAGAACGGCCATGCTTCAAGTAAAGCTTAAATGTTTCGCCATTCAAAAGCCGTTTCCTGGCTTGAAACAAAACAGTAGTAGTGCAGGCTCACTCAGAAATGGCTCCGCAAGAGCAGCATTCCAATAATTAGCCAGTACCGGCTTGTTAAAACACCAAATACCTTCACCGTTAAGTTACAATCCACCAATTTTGGCATATGCAGTTAGGCTGCAGTGGTGGTGCTGCGGTAGCGTTGTCGCCTCACAGTTAGACATTGCCCGTTCGATTCTCAGTTAGAGCATCTTCTGTTTGGCGACATGCGTGAATGGGCATTCCTTCATTGAAGGTTGTGCGTTAGGCCCGGCAAGCCAGCATGCAAAAATCTACTGCCAATCATTAGCGGACCGGAGTTCCGCTGTGGCGACCCCTAACCAGGAAAAGCTGAAAGACACAAACAAACAAACAGTTAGGCATAACAGCAGGCTCTAATGCCCTCATTGTGCCTCCACGTGGATGGCGTATTACAGAAAAGCCATGTCTAACCTTGGGGATCAACACAGAATGCTGGTTCACACATAAATCATACCGCTTGGGTATGAGAGTAGTTATAGCCGTTACCGGCTTACTAAACAACAGTGTAAAGCGGGAATTAGTTTACACCTAAAACATTAATAAAGGTGAGCTAGCACACTACCAATGCTCCAATGGTACCCCTTTGGTATGAGATGAGTTATAGCCATAATGGCAGGTGCCATTAAACCCCAACTCAGAACTTAACTCTTAAATTGGCTTTTAATTTATAATCTTTTTGTTGCTTTTCTTTTGTCTCCTAAGAATGGTCACTCTGAGTTGTCAACATGGTTATGGCTACCATAAAACTGCAATGGAATTGCAAAAAAACTGTAAAT
Organism: Protopterus annectens; assembly: GCF_019279795.1. Lineage (NCBI taxonomy): Eukaryota > Metazoa > Chordata > Ceratodontiformes > Protopteridae > Protopterus > Protopterus annectens. The sequence continues at coordinate 1,326,943,263 of NC_056739.1, read as the reverse complement.
AGTGCTACATTTGATATTTGTATTTTTGATATTTGTATTTCTGTAATGCTGACTTTTATGTGGAGCTGTTCTCCCCGGGCATCTACTGAAAATGGGCTCACCTAGGCCCAGTGGACTTTCCCGGTAAACAAATGCAATAAATAAATAACAATAAATTATGCATATCTATTGTATTGCCTTCAAGAATATAAAATACTATATATATGTAATAGATATACTAAACACCTATGCATATTATATACTACTGATAATTCATTCCTTAAAACTCTGTGCATGCCCTTGTAATACTGGTGGCAATAATACATTTCTAATTCCTTTTCTCACTGTATACACTATAAGAAATGAGCAAACTGTATGTGTCTTTTTCCTTTTGTCTTAGACAAGGCTGGAAACTGTACTCAGATCAGCCTAAGACAATAAATAATATAAGAATAAAAATAATATCACAGTATTAAGAATGACAGCTAGCTTCCTACACATCTGTCATCTATCAGTTAGCGGTGTGTGCTTTCTGTAGAAATGTTTGTACTTCCTCAGCTGATTAATGTTTGAGTTGTGTAACTGTCTGACTAAAGGCTGATCTTACTGAGCTTCAGGATTTGGGCTGATGCTGAATTACAACCTCTTGGAAGTGAAAGAGAATTCCATTGTATCATGGCATGTATGGATTTCTCTTTGGTGCTTTCAGTACAGCTTATAGAAAGGGTCATTAATATGATCTTTTTTCCAGCTGAGTACGATGTTGCTTTATTTAGTGGTGTTATTTGTTGGGTGATCTCGGTGTCACATCAACAAAGTTTGTGAGGGTCACTCCCCATACAGTCTTCTTAATATAGTGATGACCCGGTACTAGTAGTTACCTCATGAAGTCTCAGAACAGCATCATCTTAATCTATTATAACTCAGAATGCTGTTCACAAGTGTGTTATCCTTTAACTTTCAGGGAATTAAAAATCAAATATGATTTGATATGTCTGACCCACACTGCATCTACATATACAACTGGGGTGCTAGCTGTCGATCTGTTTGTGCCATTAAACTCCAACTCAGAACTTAACTCTTAAATTGACTTTTAATTCATAATCTTTTTTTTGCTTTTCTTTTGTCTCCTAAGAATGATCACTCTGAGTTGTCATTTTATTCACCTCTAATATGACAATGTTTCTTTTATATATATATATATATATATATATATATATATATATATATGGGTCCCCTTTAGTTGACCGAACCGACGATTCCCCGACACGCGGAAGACGAAGACCAAATGACCGACAGGTAAGTTTACCGAAAGGGTGATTTGCCGACAGTGGAAAGACCGACAAGGGTAATGTGTGAGCGCGACTCGGTAAGTGTGCGACAGTGACGGAGTTAGTAGCGGTCAGGTAAGTGTGCGATATTGTGGGATTTTGGGTTAGGGTGTGGGAAAGGTGAGTGTGTGTTAGTGTCGGAGTTAGGGTTCAGGTAAGGTAAGTGTGTGATAGTGAGGGACTGTAGTTTAGGGACGGGTTAAGTGACTTAGGTTTAGGGTGCGGGTGGGGTGAGTGTGCGATAGTGACGGGCTTTATGTTTTTGGGTGGGTTAAGTGAGTTAGGGTTAGGGTGCAGGTAGGTGAAGTGTGCGATAGTGTCGGACCTTGGGGTTAGGGGTGGGTTAAGTGAGTTAGGGTTAGGGTGCAGGTAGGGTGAGTGTGCGATAGTGTCGGACCTTAGGGTTAGGGTTTGGGTTAGGGCTAGTGGCTATGCTATGTAGTGTAATGTGTTGTTTACGTTCGGTGTGTCGGTGTAATGGTGTTCGGTGTTTTGCGTTGTCGGTTTTTTGTGTTGTCGGTTATCTGGTCTCGGTGGTTTGTGTGTCGGCGAAGTGGCGTGTCGGTATTTTAAAGTAGACCCATTTATATATATATATATATATGGTTCCCATTCAGAAGCCTGAAACATCATAAGCCTGAAAATCAAAATCCTGAAACCAAAAGCCTGAAAATTCAGAATCCTGAAAACTCAAAATCCTGAAAGCCCAAAATCCTGAAAGACCAAAATCCTGAAACTCAAAATCCTGAAAACACAAAATAGACATACTGATGCCATTGTGGCTTTGCTATTGTTAGCCCTGTGGTGTTAGGTCATGCGTTGGGGTCAGGTAAGTGTGCGGTTGGTTTTATTTTAGGGTTAGGGGCGGTTTAAGTGAGTTAGGGTTAGGGCGCAGGTTAGGCATGTATGCAATAGTGACAAATATTGGGGTTAGGGGCGGTTTAAGTGAGTTAGGTTAGGGCGCGGGTCAGGTGAGTGTGCGATAGTGACGGACCTTAGGGTTAGGGTTAGGGTCAGGGTCAGTTGGTAGATATTAGTGTCTTTATAGTGACATATTAGCATTATTTGTGTTTTCAGGATTTTGAGTTTCAGGATTTTGGTCTTTCAGGATTTTGGGCTTTCAGGATTTTGAGTTTTCAGGATTCTGAATTTTCAGGCTTTTGGTTTCAGGATTTTGATTTTCAGGCTTATGATGTTTCAGGCTTCTGAATGGGAACCATATATATATATATATATATATATATATATATATATATATATATATATATACACACATACCATCTATTATTAAGATTACAATGTTATAGGAATTATTAATTATTTTGTGATGCACCATGGCAATTGTAACTTCATCTAATAATTTGAATCCAGTTACATTAAAATGAAAAACAGGTCAGTATAATGAAAGCAGACCAGCAACTGCAGTGACTGAAAGCAGAGATGCTTAAGTAACATAGAACAAAACAGTAGTTACACAGTTCAGGATGTACTGATACTGTGTCTGAAAAATGTTAGTAGACCATCTCACACACGAGGTAAATAAATAATAAATTAATGCTGTGGTTAGACAACTTTTACAAAATACATAACTCAACAACCCTGACTGGGTGACACATATCAGTGCTTGTCACACTGAGTATAAAAAGGATGGTCTGCCTAGAAATGACAGATGGGATTAGTTGACCATTACCTAGTATGGCCATTTCAGGATGTTTGAAATTTGGTCAGTTGAATTTGGCATGATATCCAACAAAGGAGGCCAGCACCCAAAGAGTAAAGAATATGTATTTTTATTGTGGCTACACCGAAAAACACCACACTATCAGACCAGTTTCCGCAACCTACCTTCTTCAGTGATGAAAAAAAACAAACCATATTGACATAATTATATACATTGATTAATTAAACAATTAAGAAATTTAAAGCAATAGCACCAACATAAGGCTAGAGACCCAACAATAATTATAAGTGATCATTAAGGCCAGGGTTAAATAAACCCCCCCAACCTAATTATCCCAATTTTTTCTTTTTTGTTTAATAGGGCATGCCACCCTAATTTACTTGACCTGTTTCCCTGGATTTCATCGAGGACCAAAAAATTGAATCTGGCTGTGGTATGGATCAATGTGTGTTTATATAAAGCACTAGATATTCACTTATTTCGAATGTCACTGAAATGTTCGGACATATGCATACGTAATAGTCTAGTTTGTCCTACATAAAAGGATGAACATGAGCATGTGGCTAAATAAACCAGCCAATTAGTACTGCAACTGGCAGAAAAAGGGATGCCATAAACCTTGCTGGTATTTCTGCTGGAAAATTGTTTAGACTTCAGCATATATTGACAAAACGATCAGTGACCACAGGGGAAGGAACCAATCAATTTATCACCTACAAGAGTAAGTTGGTGTTCTAAATGTCCTGTAGAACCCCCCCCCATTTGAAATTACTGAAATAAGATCCTAACGTGTGCCCCCTCTGATTGGAGAAAGAACACCTAGGTGTCAAAAGTTTACAAAGATCCTCACTGGCAAGAAGAATATTCCAATTATTGTGAATGATGTCCCTAATAACATTGACATTTCTGCCATAGGTGGTAATAAACCTAATGACATTATTCTTAGTTTGTAATTTGTCCCGATAGTTCAAGATTCTTCTTCTGTCTTTGTTAGTGGCCCAAGTGCTGACAGATGTTATGTGTTTGTGTTGATACCCCCTTACTCAAAATATGTCTATGAGGTCCCTTTTGTGGATTTCATAACTATCCTCCGTGGAGCAAATACGCTTAATGTGTAAAAATTGTGATTTTGGTATGTTTTTAATGGTGTGCTGTGGATGAACGCTGGTGGCTAATATTAAACTGTTATGTTGTGGATATTTGCAAAACACTTGTGAATTTAATGTGTTGTCAGTGTTTCTGATGACTGTGACGTCCAGAAAATGAATCTGTTGTGAATGAGTATTGACCACAAATTCAATATCCCATTTATTATCATTGAGGTATTGGATGAACTCGGACAAATATTCATGTTCTGACTGCCAAATCATCCAGCAATCATCAAGATATATTCTCCTGATATCTATTTCATCCAGGAAGATGTGAGATTAATCATAGTTCAATTGATCTTCGAGGAACCCCATAAACAAATCGGCATATATGGGAGCAAAGGATGCTCCCATGGCCATGCCCACACCTGCCAATAACATTGGCCTTGAAAAAAGAAAACATTTTTCATTAAAACATGTTCTGCCAAACATCTAAGCATGGTGTTAAATCCTTGGGAGTACAAACTGCTTTCTCCAAGCAATAATTTAATGCTTCCAAGCCTTCGCAATGTGGTATGTTTGTATATAAAGCGGAGACATACAAGGTGCATAACAGACAATCAACCTCAAGCTGTGAGTCAGATATTATTTTTAAGAACTCAGTGGTGTCCTGAATTCTTGAACAAATGAGCTTTAATAAGGGCTGTAAATGCTTGGTCAAAAAGGCAGATATGGGCTCCATAAGAGAGCCAATGCCAGAGACAATGGGTCTGCCCAGTGGTTTTTCCAAATTCTTATGGATTTTTGGCAACAGATATAGATATTATTGATAGGGATCGGCAACCATGAGATGTTTCTTGACAGAGGCACTAATAATGCCTTCTTCTACCGCCTGTTCACGAAAGGTGTCTATTTCTTTTTTAAAACCCAAAGTAGAGTCTAATGGCATCTGCATATAATATTTAGCATCTCGTAGTTGTCTGTGTGCCTCAGGCAAATAATAACTAGTATCCATCACCACCACTGCACCACCCTTATCAGCTGGCACGATAACTAGATTGGTGTTCTTTTTAAGTTTATAGAGTGCCTGTTGTTTATCAACTTTTAAATTATTGTGAAGCATTCTGAACTGGTCGGTCTGAAAATGTAATTGTTTGAGCACACTATCTTGAAAAATCAAAACATGTTTGTTCATTGGGGGTACAAAATTGGAATGATGAAATCTAAATTCTTTAGATCTTTGAGAGTCATCATGGGAACTAATAAATAATTTCAAATTAAGAGTTCTACAAAAACTAAGTACATATTCAACCACTCTGTCCTCTGTAACAAAAAAAAAAAAAAAAAAAAAACGGGGACATAATTCAATCCTTTATTAAGTAATTGTTGTTCAGTCTCCAGTAATACAACCGATGAGATGTTGTGTACATTATAAAAAACATTAATTGAGGGGGCTAGTGCTTGTAGCAATGCTTCCACACTCTCTATGTTTTCTATGTTTTTATGTGAAGGCAGTGCTGGTGTGTGTTCTGGTGGGCTATGTGTTCCATGTGATGTGGTGCAAGTGTTTACGTTCACTTCTTGACCAGCTATTGTGGTCTTGGCTGGAGAGTGCGTAGCTTCCAGGTTGGATATATAAGTGCATCTCTCGCAAGTCTGGGTGTTGGGAGGGAAGAGGAGAGGCTTGTCAGTGCACATGAGGCAGTTGCTACATTGCCTCAGGATGCCCAGGTTCACCAGGTTAATAGGAGAAAGCACAGGGAACTGACCTTTAGATATGCCTGGAGGGGTGGGCATTAATAAAAAGTACTGGAGCTGTTTCCTTGTAGAATGTTTAGTGCTGATAGCACTTTTGTGTGCTGCAATAATTGCTACAAGAAGTCTGGTAAAGTGCTAGACTAATAAGCTAGTAAAAGTGCAGGAGAGAACTAGCAGATCTAAGGGAAAAATTGAACAGCAGACTTTAGCACTGCTCAGAAGCTTACAAACAGTCCTGGATACAGCAAATCTGTACCCATGAACTACCACATAAACGGCAGTCTACTTAATGCTGAATGTGTGATAAGAGACCTTGGGACCCAGGTGGACAGTAGTCTCACCTTTGATAATCACATCACCACAGTAGTCAGGAAATCCTTCTATGTGGCACACCTCATCACAAAAGGGTTCTCATCCAGGAAAAAAGAGGTAATTGTTCTCCTCTACTCAGCACTCATTAGATCCATTACAGAGTACAACGGCCCTTTTGCAATGTACCTCACAAGACATCTGCATCAGCTGGAAAGGCCACAGATTTACCTCACAAAGAGGATTACTGGCCTAAAACAGATGCCCTACACTGACCGTCTCAAAAAACTCCAGCTTTACTCTGTAGCATATCTCCTACTCTGAGGAGATCTCTGCCTAACATATAAAGCTATGTTAAACCCAGAGCTGTTGGATATGCTACGCTTTAAGAAATCCTAATCCCTCCGAGCTACATGCTCTAGGGACTTAAACCTTGTCACCACAATAAACAGGACATGCTGGAGGGATAGATTTCTGTCCCAGAGACTTCCTATACTCTGTAACAAGCTACCCGTCTATGTCAAGCAAAGTTCCTCATTAGCACTCTTCAAGAAAAATCTTGATGAGTTGATGGGAAATAGGAAATACACCCAGGGATCACTTCTGTGGCTCTGCTCAACAGGGGCACAGGAAATTAACTTTCTTGGGTGGTGTAAGCCAGGGAATCTTGTTGGCTAAGCTTACTTAGGTCCTTGGACCGATAGCTTAGTACCTACCTATGAACCTATGAACCTATGATTTTGCTCTAACTGAGAAAGGGGAGCAGATTTCATTTGCTCTGTGTCACTTGACATTACTGCACACATCACACCTACATACAGAACGTTCTGAAGATGATTATTGATTTCTCTGGCCATGAATGATAAATGCTGTAGTAATTATTGTACTTCATGACACCATGTCAGACTTTTCTCATGCTCTGTCAGACTTTTCTTAGCAAGTATGCCAACTTCATTCTGCTGAGGAATTCCCATTCTGAGGACAGGAAGGAGACGGATTCCTAATAGGTTCATAATAGATTGCACAGGATGGGATTAAAAGGGAACTATAGAAAGTGAATGTGTCAGGTGGGGTAAGACTGGCAAGAATAGCCAAAGGTCATTTAGAACATATCTATTTTATGCAATAAATACAATGAGATTGCGGTTGTGATTTTGTATAGTAGACAGACATTTATGCCTTGACTGTAACTATAGGTCTAATTGTTATACAAATGTATAATTGTTGACTGTAACTGTATAATGACCACTTAGTGGCACATATTGTCAAATAATATGGTACATACTATCCATTTAATTAAATTGTTCTGTAATCTTTGTTCCCCAACTCTGTTGAGAAAAAAAAAAGTGCAGAAACACTTCAGAGGGGTCCACTTAGTCATCAGTGCTATAAATAAATAAATCCACCTAAATTAATAGCATAGCACTATATACAATACTAACAACTCAAGTTCAAAATGTTGTCTTTTGGTATAAAGTTATAATGTCGTGTCCATCACACCTTCGCTATTGCTGCAGACATTTTACACTGCAAAACACCATAATATTTTATGATTCAAGGAGTCATTTATGTTTATTTCTATGCCCGTCCATCCTGTGTTGTCTTTATGACAGTATCTTCTTTTTTGCAGGTACAGTGATTTCTCCTTAAATTCTAGACAGACACACTTTCCAGCTATTACTGTCTAGCAAAAAGCATGAATACAATGTGTGCATAGTCCTCTGAATGCAGCCTAAGTTTATATAGTTGTGTAAATTCTCCAGAGAATCACACAGCAAACTGATCCCACAATGAAAAAGCAAAAAAAGAGAACAGCACTGCAGAGAAAGCTATGCCAATTATAACAAAACCCATTACTTTTAAAGAGAACCAGTGATTGTTGAACTCTGACCCTTGAATTCCACATTATATAACTACATATCTAGAAAAGTAGTCCACAAACCTAAAATGACGTGTGTATAGGAAATATTAGTGGGATATGCAGGTCGAGGCATCAGATGAAGACAAGTTATTAGCTCACTGTATAAATAGCTGGTAAGATCTTACCTAGAATCCATTGTGTACTTGTACAGAGCTCATCCTTTGCAGAGCATACACAGAGCAGATACAGTTCAAAGAAAGAGACCAATAAAAAGGAACACGATTTGCACAAGAAACTACATGAACAGACTAGATGAGGCACAGTGGCATATATCAGAAACATTTAGGTACATCAACTGCATTTATAATGTCCAAATGGATACTATGTTTAAAAAAAATAGTCTTGACAACAGAAAGATGCCATTTGATGATACAAAGCAGATGACTGCTCAGGGGAGATACAGGGAAGTGTTATTTTGTTGAAAGGGAATGTATGCAGAAAGAAGTAGTTGGTTGAAGACCAGTATTGGAAGTCAGGGACACAGTACCTATATTAGACAATTCTTGTTAAAGGTAAGACGTATGATGATTGTTTAATCAGGATCTGTAGCTTAAGTAGTAGGTAAGAAAACTGGCAGGCATGGCAAACTAACTGTTTATAACCTGCTATCAAAATACAGTTTTTTAAATGCAGACACAATTTGAGAGTATAATTAGCTTTTAATGAACAACTGCTGTAATAGTTTTCATCCAAAACAAAAGACAAGTAATACTATGACAAGTGATAAAAATGCACAGTCCTTTTGGCAGTAATATTTTACGTTATTAGTACAAAGTACTGTAACCAAATAATAATTGCTCCATGTGTTTCATTTTTCGAATATCCTTCAAAGCTTATTCAGACATAATTCCCATAAAAAATATAATTTACCTTTTTCAGTGTCTAATTTCTGTTCGACCTTTACTTTTTACTTTTGTGACCTGTAGCATTGTAACTACTTGGGTAGATTATTGAAGAACATTCATGAACACAGTCTGCTGGCTAGACTTTTAAATTAATGAAAATTGTTTTAATACAAGGCAGTCAGCTTGTGAGGGCTGCAAAGATGGTAATTGGATACAGTCATTTGTCATTGTGATCAGCTTGTGGGTAATTGACCAACGTGCATTTGTACAAGCAACAAATTACCTACTGCTTATCGACTGCTGTCCTTTTACTAGAGACTGTTTGTCTCTGTGCCAAATTAACCTATGAACTAATCTGCTTTAAAAGAATCCTGCTTGCATGGCACTGGTTTGCACATATTATAAATAGCAGGGAATAGGGTATAACCCCTCCCACACTTACTGTAAAGTTCACATTATAATTTCTGAAGCACAGCTAAATATGATTGTAAATCAATGATGAAATAAAGCCCATCTTCACTGTTTTCTTAAAATGCTAATTTTGATATTTCTACGAGTCTTATGAGAAGACCTGAGTGGGATAATATGTCTACAGCACAGGTCTAGGGCTTTAGGCTACATGTTATCCTCACACTTCTGTGAAGCTAAAATTGCAGTCATTATTTCTCCGTGCCTGATCTCTGAAATTCAGTATGCATGAGTGCACTTTAATAATAGGTTTGGTATAACTTGACATATGTATTTTTCTGCTACCACATTCAATATGCAAGGCTGTTTTCTCAAAGTGTACATAGTTACAGGATAGTAAAAATAAATCCATCTGCCATATGACTAATCTCACAATCAACAATACTGCTATATTTAATAACATTTAATACAAATGCTGTGAGGCAAATGAAAAAAATTTAAAAATATGCAAATCTTAATTTGAGTTTTGAGATGCATGTATCTGTGTCAGGGTCCTAAGATGGCAGTGAATCCAAAATTCATCTGAATCTTTTCACACTGAAGTTCTACCACCACAATATAAACTTCAATGTAGCCTTTATGCAAATATATAAATATCAATCACATTTGAATTGTTTAGGAGTTTAGGTATTCTAAAGGGTTGCGAGACAATTATTCCGATCCTAAGAATTTGGGAAGACAATTGTTGAAGTTAAGGTCATATAATGGCTAATTTCTTTACATAGTGTTTTTATAAGACATACCAACACATACTTATTCTGAGTTGAAATAGTTCTCTAATCTGGCAGCATGTCATACTCTTCTTAGATCACTGTACCTCTTATAATCTTACAGCAGGATCCCCCAGGCCCTTGCATTCTTACAATACCTGTTGCAAACAAGTGACACAGCATAGTTCATATTATGAAAGCATGAACACATAATGCAAGTGTTATTTATAACTATAACATGATAAAACCTACATTTGTTTTAATGTAAGGCATTATACACAAGAGTTAGATGGGGTTTTGTTTAGCATACTGTGCACACATGCAAAGTGTAATGCCACATCTCTAGTAGCCTACACACATCTAGCATTTCGGAGCATTTTCTGAAAAATAAAGTTAAAAAACAATAGATAAACAACTGTAAATATTCTATGCACAGCAAAAGCTGCTAAGATCGTACAATTAGCAATGGTATCATAAGACGTTTTCTTTAAAGTGATAATAGTGCATTCATAGTCTTTTCATAAATACTATAACATATTATACTGCACACAAACACAAAATTATACTTTTGCTACACTTTCACAAAAAAATTGTTATACCTTGGAAACTGTACAAGCTATACCTATAATGTCAGAGGATTTTTGTTAATCAGACATCAGCTTTCAGATAACAACAACAGCGTCCTCTGTGAGTGCATATTTATCAAGATATTGACAGAAATATGAAAACACATGCTTAATTATATCATTAGCAATATAAATAACACTGAATATCTCTTAATTTGTGACATCAACATATCTGTGGAAGGGCAAGTTTTGGATCTTGAAGGCTATGCAAAGTTGCAGAATCTGGAGCCTGTGGACCAGACTGGACTAATCCATCAGGAACAAAACTTAACTATGTTGTGTGGTATGGAGCACACCAACAAGGGACCTAATAATGTAGTGATAAGCCATGTTAGTGGCTCATATTAGATTTATTGATTACGTTAATGATGATACCATATATGGAAGGACAGAGAGTAGAAGAGATTTGCCTTCTGTGGTGATGATATTTTTAGGTACATTAGGAGTTCCAGCTTTTCATGGGTATTATATAGAAGATAAAATATGTGATTAGACTAGCTGAGTTGATGTTTAAAGTGGACACCCAAGTAGTTATAGTTGGTTACTACTCCTGTCTTAACTAGTGGTGGTGTTCAGCCAGGGAAGTAGACTAGACTAATTGTTGGTATTGTTTTTACCAACAAAAGTAAAGTTTGTGTCCTGCTGTATTTAGTACCATAGTATTTTTATAACTAGCATTCTTCTTGGAGTTTTTTTCTATACAGTAGTAAGATGCACCAGGATGGAGCAGGAGGCTTTAATTGGCATAGTGAAGCTATGATGACCTTCATTCACATCTGGTAAACTAATAAGATAAACAACGGCAAAGTTTGAGGATAGAATTAAGCCACCCTATACAAGAGGAATTTTTTTTTTCATGAAAAGGATCAAGAGTGCGTATTACATTACTTCTATCTATTTATCCATCCTAATTGAAAACTACCTGGAGATGGTCAAAGTGATCAGAAGTTGTGCATAACAGACCAGAATTCCCCATGCCCAACAGTGGTATTCAACTCATCCTGTGGGAATCCTTAGCATGAATAGGCTAACTGAGAGATATAATTCCCCCATAAATATTCTGGTAATGCCTTGGGACAGACTCCCTTTGGACCTTGTGTGATATATGGAAAGAACTGAAGAAACATCCTCAGTAGGTATCAAACCACCTCATATGCCTGTTATGGCTCAGGTCTCACCTCCCAATTATAGTCCAATACAATACCTACAGTTTTGCTGCTCCTCTGTCCACCAACTAGTCAATTTCCTAGTCCATTTTTTTTATTGCTCAGGAACAAGACGTCACGATACTTAAGCTCCTTCAGCTGACACCTTTTCTCCCCATCACCCACAGAGGGCGATCTACTCTTTTCTGGAAGAGAATGATGACCTATGACATGGGGGATACTGATTTTCTTCCTGTCCACTTCAAAATCAGCAGGGAACAACTGTAGTACATGCTTAGTGAATTAAGGGTAAGATGGCAGTAACAAGTATCATCTGCAAACAGAAAAAGCTGCAACATTCACATCTCCAGCCTGGATACTTTCCACACCTTAAATGCATCTTGATATTTTGCCCATTGAAATTGCAAATAAGAAGAGACACAAGACACTTCCCTTGATGGCTTAACTTATCACCAAGAGCAGATTCAGAATTGTTCTCCTTAAATAGCTGGACTCATTGGTACCCAGTAGTGGTCCTGGAGGTCAGCACAGTCAAAGCTCATCCATAAGGACATTCCACAATATGTAGTCATTTGCCTTCTCCAGATTAATCACAAAACACACATACACTGCACTGGAAAACTTGTACAACTTCTCCAATATCTGTACATGGACATAGGATTGAGATATCATTCCACAGCTAGGACAGAAGCCCCATATGACTCTACTGAATCAGACACTTGATTAATGAATGAAATCTCATTTCCTACATGGTGGCATAATTTTTCTCAGAGAGGCTAAGAATTATGATCTCTTTATAAGTGGAGCATATCGTCTCCCTGTTTTTTTTTTTTAAATGTGTTTCTGTGCTGCTATTTGTCAATCCAGAATCAGTGCCTAAACCTTCCATACAACACTGAAAAAACATCTCAGCTGTAGCAACTCACCATTGTCCCACATCTTCCAGACTTCCAGTTGGATCTCATTCACTCCTGCAGCTTCACTACATTGGAACTTTTACCTTACCTATAGAAATGGATCTAATTCCACCAGTTGCTTCTAGTGCAGTCTTCTTAAAGGAGTGCGTGATCACCAGATTCAATGGCTCATCACAATGTTCTTCCCATCTCTCTCTCTACAATTTTCCTAGCTGAGATAAGCATTTTTACCACCCTAATTGAGAACAGTCTGGGAAATGGACCACCTCCTCATCCTGAATTACCCAAAAGTTTTCCAGAACCTCTTGAAAACAACCTGAGACTCATTCTTCATGGCTTCACCAAACTCTTTACACACCAAAGCCTTCACTTTGAAGAATGCTACAACTGCTACTATTTTTCCTTGTTGGTACCTACTAGTCAAATCAAATGACCCTCCTTGCTACTAGCATTGCAAGGAAGGGTTCTTTATTTAACCTTTTTACTGGTGTCCACTAGCAGGTTCTAGGGCTATAGCCATGACAAGAAGCAACCACTTTTCTGGATATCCTGCACCAGGGTCTCTCCAGGTATATGGGATAAGCTATTTTGGAGGTTAGAGTTGAATCCATCTTGCACAACACCATTAGCTGGGCATTCATAAGGGTTTGTCACTGCATATTTTGGTCTCTAAGTCTGTCCATCTGCTGTTCTAGTATTCAGAAGATGGCTGTTTGACATCTTAGCACTTTTTAAGACCAGAGTGTTCGGAACATATAGTTCTTTTTTTACATTATTTTTAAGAATTTACCAGCAGCTGTATGGTGCCTTCCAAAAAAATCAATGTACAACAAAGGAATTACAAAATACATGCATACATTTATATGAATCAGTACATCAATTAACTATATTTGTTAAATGGGTAAGTTCACTGGATACTGTGCAGGGGTAACATGGGAAGAAGGATTGATAATAGACTTGCTCTGAGGCAAATAGTAGGCAAATGGAGACTGTGGGAGTCAGATTCAGGACTGCTTCAGGATCTACATCAAGATCTAGCAGCATGTAGTCTTAATCTAATAATACAGATAATCAAGAATACACCAGAAGGTATGAAATAATGTGTTACTGTTATAGTTAGATCAGGAAAATTAAAATCATCGAGGTCTTTAACCATTCAAATACTGACTACTACAGTAAGGAACTACTCAAACTGCTGACTGTTTTTAGCTGTTTTGCTTCTTGTTTATAAAGGACTGCATCTTAAAATGAGAAGCTAAATTTTGAATTGTAATAAATAAAATAATGGCAGAATGTCCAATGCTTGAAGAGTGGAACACATTGGGGTAACTGAATAATGCTGTAACAGAATGCAATAACATGTGTAGGAGGCACAGCATTTTAGGACTTGATTGCAGGGATGCAGGTTGGGCAAAGACATGGGATGACTGTTTTATAAAAAGTTGTAAAGAATGGCAGAATACTTCAAGTAATCATTGGGCAGGATGTAGCCATTAGAAAGAGGCAGACATTTATTATGGTGCACAAAAGTCACTGAAAAGATAGGGAGATGGATATGGAAAGGTACATAAGAAACATTTGGAGTTAAGGGAGGACAAGGCCCAGGTCAGATGAACAAGAATCCTGGGTACTTAAACAACTAGTCTAAGGCATAGTACATTCACTCACAAACTTGAACAGATGCTTGAAAGAAATAGAACCTCCAAAGGACTGGCTTTGTGCCACAGTTGAGCAACAACATGGAGGCGAGTTCTGAGGTTTCCTTGGCAACTACAGGCAGCTAACCTGGCATCCTTGTTTGGAAAGTTCAAACACAATAATCTAAAGTAAACTAGTTAGGAAACAAAATACTGTCTTGGAGAACAAATGCCTTCAGGCGTGTAATCATCATGTGTTTGTTGGCAAGAATTCTTGTCAAATTAACCTTAGTCTCTTCTATGATATGGTGAGAAGGGAGATGAATCTAATAGAAGCAAAAGATGCAATACCATCCCACAAAGAAGATAGGTAGGGGAAGTTAAGAAGGCGTGGTAAAAGATGTTCAAATGAGAAGGGAAATGACTGGAAAGTAATACTATTACTACTACTAATAATTAACAATAATAATAATAATAATAATAATAATAATAATAATAATAATAATACCTATTTGTTAACCAGGTAGAACCCTGGGAGCAATGGCTGGTTAAGTGGCTTGCTCAAGGTCACACAGTAGGCAAATAAGGGCTGAGGGAATTAAACCCTGTGCCACAGGAACTACAGCTCACAATGTTATCCATCTGTGTCACCTTCCAAAATAGGACAAAGAGATCATGGAAAGGGGACCCACCTGCATTTATATATTAGACAGAATGCTAAGAAGGGGGAATGAAATCTTATTGTACATGTCACCAAAATGTGGGGAAGAGAGGGAGATGGTGGAAACCTTTTAAGTAGGGATTTGAAGAGTCTAGCAAACTGAGTGGACAGACAGTAGCTAAGATTTAATACCAACAAGTATAAACCACTACATCTATAACATGATATCCAAAATACAGAATATGAGGTGGGGGTCAAATTCCAATCAGCTGGTATAGACAAGGACTTAGTTCTAATTAAAATTTTGGTAATGAAGCATGAGGAACACAGCTAGTTCATAGCAGATGATGTAAACAAAATGCTGGTTTGCAGAGAAAACTGTATTTACTTCTGGAGACAGATGTGAATTTCTTAATCTGCAATGCACTAAGACCCCCAGCAGAAGTAATGTGCCCACTTCTATGAACACTACAGATGGAAAGAGCCTATGATGAGAAGGATGGTTCAGGGGGAGCAGCATATGAAGAGGTACTTGATGGGTTGACTTGTAATCTTTAGAAACTACAAAATGACTACTGTGAAGTAAATGAACAAAGATGGAAGGACAGTGTGGGGAAGGCAAGAAATAGTTTCCAACTATATGAGACAAAACTTTGTCTAGACTTGAGAAAGCACCACTCTGCAGGGAGGGTGGTGGACAGGTGACATGAACTCACAGAATAAATCAGTCACAAGGACTCAGGAGAGATGGTGCAGGGAATACAGAAAGGGGGCAAATGCAGGGTGCTGGATGTAATAACTGGGCATGTGATATTGACCAATAGTCTTCTTCTGCCTGTAAAGAGTATATAGAAGTAAATGAATACACTTGTGAGGTGTCATTTAGATATTGCACCCAGCCCTGGAAATTGAGTTGCTGCCATGTGAAAGCGAGAACTATAATATGCTGAACATGCAAAGTAATTATGTGCGAAAAGTTAAATGTTGTAGTCTTCACTGATGGAGGAAGTGAAGAACATGTTGGCAAAGACCACTGCAAACCATAATGAGGAATGCAAGGTGATAGTTCATTAAACAAATGTCACTACTAAAGCAAGAAGGCACGCAGTGAAACTCACTGCATCTACAAACTGGAAAGTGAGAAAAATGCTTCTTTGTCTAAGAAGACCTGGAGATGTAAAACAGCTTTTCAGAGGAAATGGTCATAGAGAGCATTAATATTATTCTAAATTTCATCTAACAGTATTTACGTTGTTATAGTAGGTATAAAATTAAACATTCCAGGCAAATAAAACTGCCCTTCATTTGCAATTAAACTGTTATTTATAGCATGGCACCATATGCAGGATATACATTATCAAGCCAGAAAAGAGCTTTGTCCCATGGACTTGGGTTGTATTCTAGAAACTTCCAATTGTATGATGTGAGACTTTAAGTAAATCACTTAACCCAACCTAGGTCCTTGATCATACATAGTAACAAACAATTGTCTCCAGAGGGTCATATACATAATTGAAAAGCAAATGCTTTAAAAGACAGATGTAAATTTGAAGCGTCTGTATATTTTAGCTGCACAAGTCAGTTACTTTACATACATGCATAGGAATTGAAATGAGGAAAATTTTAATCTGCAGTAAGTAATGTAATCTTATATTTTTATCATATCATGCTTCCTAATGATGTTTGATGCCCTTGTCTTTTAAATGCTTTTGTCCATTACGCAGGTGTCCTTGCATCAGGCTGAGTACAAGATAATGTAAGTAGGAATCCCCTTGATGTGTTAGCTAACTGCTTTGTAAAAGAATGTTGTGTCATCTTCAGAGGCAGAACAGAATGTTTTAGGAAAGTGTAATGTAATAATAAACTAAAAAAATACCAACAAACAATAGTTATCTTTTTAGTGATACGACTTAGATACAAATGATTATGCTCCCATGCTCTCTGAACATGTTGATAAAAAGTTTCCAAGGTTCTTCATGAGATGAACTCCTAGATATTCTCATTTTTTATGTCAATAATCTGAATGTTTCTACAGTTTGTTAGATATGTTTAGGCCTAAGAATTAACAGTGTGTGTTGAAGTTTGCAGCTCAACAGTTATATCTCTGAATCTTCTCAAACGTTTTACATCACAGTCTGTAAGGAAATACAGTCCTTGCTAATAATCCATCAGCTTGTTTTTCTTTTTAGTTCTGCTATGTGATGCTATTTTTACGTCTCATTTTATCCAGTTTATTTTCTTACAAAATATAAGACCTTGATTAATTTGCAATCCACATACTTATATTTGAATATTACTCCCATTTTACTGCTTAAATTCATACAGTAATACCAAAATTCAGGTCCTTCATTGTATGATAGCCCTTTGTAATAGTCTAAAATAGCTGGATATTATATATGTCATAATCCATATTATATATGTCATAATCCATTGTTACTTTTGAAAGATGAACTGCCAGCTGGCAACTGATCACACAAAAACATTTGGCTTCAATTTTAGACATTTTACATAAAATAATTTTAAGACAAAATTTAAAAATATCTATTGAACAGAATTTATTTGTTCTATTGAACTTTTTTAAATATGGGACTTTGTATAACCCCCTGCAGTGGGGTTATTTTATAACTTTATACTTTGCCATTTTCCTCCATGAAGTAAGCAAGCAATAATGCCTGACCAGGTGTGTGTTATTGTATAAATAATACCCACCCAGTGGGGTTCTGCGGGGTGTACTCTACACCCCTGGAGGGGCATTATTTACACAATAACAATCACCCTGTCAAGCATTATTGTGCTTAGAGAATGGGCTATCTGATAATTTTTTTGTGTGTGTTTGTTTTTAATTACTATCTCTGTCTCTTTCTCTCTCTCTCTCTCTCTCTATATATATATGTATATATATATATATATATATATATATATATATAGTATTTTTTATGTAAAATAGCTCCTCTGCCTACTGTTTCAAACTTGCTGTAGTATATGCTGGCAAATCATGGGGTGGGGCTGTTGAAGTTACTGATTATTGAGTTACACTGGAGTTTAAGACTGTAATAGCTCTCAACTAATCAGGGGCAAATTCAGAAGTAATTAGTGGCACTTAACTTGAGACACTGACAACATAAGAGAATATGAATTAATATACATTTTCTGAAGTAAAAATGTCTATAAATCTATTTACTGTCATTGTTTATTATATGCAATTCAGTACTTTTTCTCCAAAAGTCATCAGTTTTAGCTGGGATTAAAGGAGGCAGAGCTAAAATTTCATTCAAGATCAGGGGTGCTTCTCAGGTGACAGGTATGGACTTCATATCCTCCAGAAAAAAATGCATGTTAACATAAATCCTGTCAATATAGCAACTTTCTAATTTTATAAGAGCAATATTTAAAATCTGTCCCTATTTTGAGCCTTTGTCCATCTACTATTTTAGGTCCTTATCCAGATTTCTTGAGATAAGAGGTTTCTGAGGTATGCATACCTCTTAATTTTAAATGAGTTGCATTCACTACTCGATTACTCAATATCTCTCACACACACACACACACGCACACACACACACACACACACACACACACACACACACACACACACACACACACACACACACACACACATTTTCTTTTTTTTTTAATTTTTTGTTTCTTTTAATTTTACACTCTCTTGCAAAAACGCTGCTTAGCAAGTGTACAATAATGGCGGTTGTTACCTCTGTTACAGTCTGAGCTCCACGGCAGCTTAATATGCTGCCAGGAAGTGGTAGACATATTTTTCAGTGGGCATTACCTGCGCATTAACACCCAGACAATCAGATTGGCGATGTACAGATCACCCATTGTCTAATTGACAACATAGCACATTCATTCACAGGAGAATTAAATTAGTATCAGCTATTCACAGTCTTTGGCTTACAGCAATGGCAGATTGTGTCAGGTGGATTTAACTCCATGAGTCCAAATGTAATGGTATTAAACTTTGAGACCACTTACTGTACAGACTGCAGTTTTAACCAACACTTAGAACTGGCAACGAGTTGCATGAAACTTTCTGAGTTGACTGTGAATGCACAACAAGAAATTGTTTCACCTCAGGTAGCACTGCACAAGGAAAGGTACTCATCAGCAAGTTCTTATTGTCCTGCACACTCAGTGTCTCCAAAGGCAGGTGTATTTCATTGTGACTGATGTGCAGAGTTGTCAAAAGTATAATGAATAGCACATTCTGGATTACATTCTAAGTGACGGCCCTGGTTTACCATCATATCAGTCTCAGGCCAGAAGATACCTCCGCAGCAGGCAGTGTATTACTTTTTGTGTGTCATTTAAGTAATGGGTTTTCCTTAAGGATGGAATTTCTTTCATTTTTTTTCTTGTTTCAAATATCTGAAACCTATGGATGGAAATAAACTAATTTTTTTTAATTGACTTTATGTAAGCTGCCTGGCTGCCCATTTTATTCTTTTAGTTTGCATCAAGTACTTGGAACCTTCAGTTTGGAAGAGACAGTATTTAGTCTGTAATCAGTCTTCTACAGAGATCCATATCTATGACTGTAAGGAATTCCAGTGCATAGTCCTAGCTCTGAAAACAAAGTGCTAACTGGAGACACTTCCATTTACATTATATACACATGTAATCAGTAATGCTTTACAAACTGTAATCAGTTTCATATTTGAAATCATATCAACATCTAATTATTTGGCCCGTTGTTATAAGCATATATTATAAACTAAGTCACTGCTGAGTGATACAAGAAATGGAAAGTCTAAGTGTGCAGTCTTAGCTATGAAAATTAAATGCTAATCCCTGGTTCTATGCTGAAGAGAGATAAAGGCTCAAGTATGACACAGATTACACTGGATCAGTTTGCAACCTGAGTGTTGGAGGAACTGATTGGGGCTAGGGAAGTGCCAGCTGATGCCAGCCATCCCATACTGGGGAGGGGTGTGGACAGGGAGATTGCCTGTTATAGTGAGTAGGGGCTGGAGGAGAACTGCATCAGTCATAAGCAGCTTTAGACAATGCCGTTGGCATACACACCAAGCAGTATCTGCTATAGCCAGAAGAAGCATTTGGAGCTATTACTGTGGCTGTCCCTAGCAGATGCTTCAGGAATGTAAGGGATAGGACATATCCATAATGATGCCTGTCTGACTGCCTGGATGGTATCCCCCAAAGGGCTTTCAATCTGCAATGTATTGAGAGGAATGAATGTGCTGAAATAGTGTCACCTCTCAGATGCTATGAAGTAATAAATAGAATGGTGGGAAGTTGTTATCAACGGTCAGTAGGCATAGGGGAAGAAACAGGATATAAAATGCTCAATACAAAATTTTTAATCCTATTTTGAATCACAAAACAAGAAACTGCAAACCCGACTAGTAACAGATGAAGGAGGCAAAAGTGACCCACAGCAAGTCACAAACTTTAATAAAACATTAAACGCGTTCGTCCTGGCATAGTGGACTTCATCCCATATCCCTGGTCACATGTCTAATTCAAACCTCCCACTAACAATTGTAATTATAACAAGAACCTCTTTTCCCTTACCAAGGTATGAATTAACCCCTTCTCTCCCTTTATAAATCCTTTCTACCTGTTAAAATCAGAATATTTTTTATTAATAACATGTACAATGTAAAACACCTAAAATAAATGAAATATGGAATAAAATGTGTATTATTTCATACAATCAGGATGTTTATACTATTTCTAGGATTCTTACAAACAATTGGGACCTTTTTAGAATAGATTCTGACCACCTTCGGGTAGTGGGGGATAAGCCCATGATAGTGTATAAGAAGGAAATCAGCTTTAAGCAGATGCTAGAAAGGACAGTAGGTGTTTGTCAAAGACGGCAAATGTCCAAATGTGGATGTTGTGCTCAGTGTGGAAATATTTTAGTGTGTGATGTTAGAATTAAGGGGAATATGAAAATCAACATCACACATAAGTTTTATTGTTTTTCCAAGGCAATGGTCTATATTGCTAAGTGCCAATTATGAGATAGTTTTTACAAAGGAAAGATAAAAAGAGCATTAAAATATAGAATATGCCAGCATCTATATAAAATTAAGAAAATGGATTGTAAGCATGTTCTTTATAGGCACATTACAGAGAAAAAGGATCGTTCTTTCAAGTTTTGTGTTATAGACTACTATGATCTTGGTCCTAGGGGGAGCTTGATGTTGAGTTTTTAGAATATTTGGAATTGCAATGGATTCTTCATACCAACACTACAGAACTCCCTGAATTAAATGAGCATGTCTCTCTTTGAGTAGTATATTAAAGCTGACGGGTAGCTTCTTTTTGTGAATACCTTTGGGAGTGTTTACAACATAATCTAACATGGGTAAAAACATTTATTAGTTGTTAGGGTTATATTTCAAATAATTTTTGTTATGGTGTATTTTAATGCATTCTTTGTATTTGTTGCAGTTTTTAATCATTTATTTTTAGGTGTTTTATATTGTACAGGTTATTAATGAAAACTATTTTTATTTTAACAGGTAGAAAGGATTTATAAGGGAGAGAAGGGGTTAATTTGTACCTTGGTAAGGGAAAAGAGGTTCTTGTTATAATTATAATTGTTAATGGGAGGTTTGAATTAGACATGTGACCAGGGACATGTATATATGTGTTTGTTTGGTTTGTGAATGTATTCTGATGAAGTCCACTATACCGGGACAAAAGCACTTAATGTTTTATTAAAGTTTATGTTTTGCTGTGGGTCACTTTTGCCTCCTTCTCCTATTTTGAATCAGTTAACATTATAAACCCATTATTTGCTGGGGAACAGAGTGATTCACTCAGAGCACATTATGTGGCCTGTGATCCCACCAATAAAGATTGTGTATTTTTTTAAATATGAGTTACTCTGTGTTCTTTAAACAGTGGTCTTTTTGCTACCTGAGTAAGTTATAACAGAATTTTTAAAATGATGTTCTCTTGTGACTAGTAACATGGAAGGCTTCCAAAAGCATGTCTGTATCTGTCTTTGAACATATATTTTACAACAATCCAATATTGACTACTGCAGGACAACAATCCTGTTTATAAGGAAATTGCAAGTGCAGTGTCTAGGTACAGAAATAAAGTGTTTGGCACAGAATGAACTTTCTAATCCCTTTTCCCATTAATTTATGTTACACACCCATTTAATTAGTAGCTTCAGCTCTTTGAGTGATTCTGCTGAACTCCAGTTTGCAGAGGAAATGCCCAACAATAAAAATGTTCCTTTTCTTTTTTTTTATGATTCTTACATTATACTCCCAAATAATTAATAATTTTGTCAACAGATATGTTCAAATTATCTGCATCATGATGAAACACAGCCATGCAATCTTGCTTTTATCTGACTGCTTGTTACACCTCCATGAGTTTATATTTAATTCTGAAGCAATGTACTGCTGACTGCTGAAGAAAAAGTCTTAATTTCAAAGAAATTCTTAGTACCTAGTCGTAAGTGTGGTCAGAGCATGCAGCTTCAGTTTAGTGATTTCAGTTTCATTGAACCAAATACATTGCCATGCAAATCACCATTCCCAGTGATTTCTTTGTTGTGTATGTTAAACATTTCTGGTCTTATTGGTGCACCATGATGGGACTGTTGTAACTCCCATGATGGGAGTGTTGTAACTCCCATGATGGCAGTGTTGTAACTCCCATGATGGGAGTATTGTAACTCCCATGATGGCAGTGTTGTAACTCCCATGATGGGAGTGTTGTAACTCCCATGATGGGAGTGTTGTAACTCCCATGATGGGACTGTTGTAACTCCCATGATGGCAGTGTTGTAACTCCCATGATGGGAGTGTTGTAACTCCCATGATGGCAGTGTTGTAACTCCCATGATGGGAGTGTTGTAACTCCCATGATGGGAGTGTTGTAACTCCCATGATGGGAGTGTTGTAACTCCCATGATGGGAGTGTTGTAACTCACATGATGGGAGTGTTGTAACTCCCATGATGGCAGTGTTGTAACTCCCATGATGGGACTGTTGTACCTCCCATGATGGGAGTATTGTAACTCCCATGATGGGAGTGTTGTAACTCCCATGATGGGAGTGTTGTAACTCCCATGATGGCAGTGTTGCAACTCCCATTATGGGACTGTTGTAACTCCCATGATGGGACTGTTGTAACTCCCATGATGGGAGTGTTGTAACTCCCATGATGGCAGTGTTGTAACTCCCATGATGGGACTGTTGTACCTCCCATGATGGGAGTATTGTAACTCCCATGATGGGAGTGTTGTAACTCCCATGATGGGAGTGTTGTAACTCCCATGATGGCAGTGTTGCAACTCCCATGATGGGACTGTTGTAACTCCCATGATGGGACTGTTGTAAATCCCACGATGGGACTGTTGTAACTCTTCATTATTTTCCATCTACCAGCAATCCATGTAACTGACCCAGTGCTTTAGTACCTGCATACAGTTAACAATGTGTTTCTCCACCATGGCATAGGGAAGACTTGCCACTCCCCAACCCAGGTCACTACAAATCAGGCCTCCTACAAGGAGTAGGTTAGTGTTACCCAAATAGTAAACCAGAGATACCTTCCATCTCCCAGGACGGGGTGGGGGGGTGGCAATGGCCACTCACTCCCATTCCCTCCAGCACCTATGCTGCTAATCAAACATGGATCATCTGGGTCACAGGGTTGGTAGTTGTATACCTTGAAGCTGCACTTTCATCAACATGTTAGTAGTGGAATGCTACAGAGAGTTGTTGGAGCACTTTCTCATTCACCTGATACTTGCCCTTTCCCCAAAGCGGTGCTACTATGAAATTAGTACATTTAAGCAAGGCATTGGATGAATTAAAACCCCTGCATGAGATGAGCAGTGGCCTTGTACCACTGCAAAAACACTTTTATTTACTATCTTATTCTTTATGATGTCATTATATGTGTTTCATTACATGTTCTTTGTGTTTCACGGTTGCAGTCATCACATTTGGGTTATCTGCCTGCAGGTAGCCCTCAGCCGGCCTGAATACCAGAGTCTTGGGATTTCTGCGTCAGATGCTGTCGCTTCTTCCATGACATCATGTCCTCAGGGGTATAAAACATGCAGCCGATGCCATTACACCAGTCTTTCTTGCCGTGCGGTGCCCAAAGCAGAAGCAGTTTTCAAATGCCAGTCAGCTGACTTCTGAAATTTTCGTTTTCGAGTCTCAGACCTGAAGTCTTATAAAAGATAAGTACCCCATTGCGGATACGTTTTTCTTGCTCTAACCAATGTCAGAAAAAATTAATAATTGTCTTGCCTGTGGAAAGCAAATACCTCATAGAGATTTTCATTCTTACTGCTTCACCTGTTTAGGCCCAGACCACGACGTCCCTCGCTGTCAGTTTTGTGCCTCGTTCAACATCTGAACTATCCATCATCAGGCAATTTTTGTAGCTAAATACTTTCGCTCTCGATCTCCATACTCCGAAATGGCATTGGTAAGCCATCCGACTACCGATCTTCCAAAAAAAAGTAAGGATAAAGACAGAGACAGACCGCATAGGTCCAAAACTGCCGACGATGCTACCGTTAAGCTAGTCGCCAGTCCACTGCTACTCAGTGAGGCACTTTCGCAGCCCCTGATACCCGCTTCTACAGATTCACAGGCCTCTATTGAGACCCATTTGTAGTCTGGTATGCTGCAAGATGCTTCTTCGACTATGGAACCTGCGGATGTCTCTACCTTGGATGGGTCTGGAGCCGCTGTGCAAGCACTGGCTTTTGAGGGTGTATTTGGGCCTACCGATTTTCATATTAAACCGACAACTTAGTTTCAAGCCAAAAATACAGAATTTCTCAGGCCTAAAGTTCGCACTATGCCTAGGAAACTGATGACCAAAGCGCATTCTCAGGCCCACAGGCCTCCAAAACAAATTATTAGAATGGGTGAAGACATTATTACCTTAATTAGGGGAAGCCAGCCTTCCCCCTCAAAGAGATCTAGAACTGATTTTCCTTCTAATTCTTCTGATCAGGAATCTGATATCTCTGTTCTTTCTGACTACCAGGACATACCCCTAACTACCTATGAGGATTCTGATGCAGAGGATTCCATTCCATCTGCTTCCCCTCCATCTTTTGGTGAAACTCTGCATACCCTTAGGGAGCATTTATATTGGGAAAGCCAGGACTACTCTCAGTCCAAAAAGAGACTCAGGGAATTTTTAAACCTGCCTCAGCACAGGCCTGTAGCTGTCCCTCCTATTCTGGAGATTGTAGATGATGTTTTCTTGGAATCCAGCCTTACCCCAGATACTTTGCCTCCAGCTCCCAGGAAACTTGACAGGTACTATAGAGTACCTGACTCTCACAAATTCCTTTTCAAGAATCCTACTGCTGATCCAGAGACCATTTCCCAAGGGCCAAAAGGCATTAAGGCTACTTATTGCCAAGAATCCTACCCCTTCTGACAGGGATTCTAGGGCTTTAGATAGATCAGGGCTTTAAATTGCCAGTTTCATATGTTAAAGTATCAGCAACATATTATGGGGCTAATTAAACAGAAAATTATGTTGATTCCTGACTGTGCAGAACACTAAGATTTACAAGAGTTAATGCACCCTGCTGACCAAGTTGGTAAATATACTTTGCAGTGTGGTTTTGATGCTTTAGAAGCATCTTGTGGGGCTGCTGTCACTGGGTCTGTTCTTAGAAGGCATGCTTGGCTTAAGGAAAAAAACTTGCCAGATCATGTCAAAGCAAAATTACTAGATGCACCCTTAAACCAAGAGCACCTATTTGGCAATAAAGCAGAAGAAGTTCTCAAAAGGATGGAGGAGAAAGCTAAATCTATGCAAACTGTTAAAGATTTCTTACAAGTACAACCACCCAGATTCAGTAGGCATTGGCCTGCAAAGAAGTGGTCCTTTCCAGTTCCTTCAAGGCCTTCTCAGTCCAAACCCAGGGGCAGCAGACCCCCAAGACTTAAGTCTCAGGTTATGCCAGATCTAAGCAATGAGGTGCTCCCACGTCCAAAACAGGGAGTAGTAAGCCACCCCCCTATGGTAAACTTGCACAATGACTTATCCTTAACTCCCCCAAGCCTTGCTCAAGTACTTGCACTTTAAGGAGGAAAACTCGCCCTGCATGCAAAAAACTGGGAATACATCACCCAAGACAAATGGGTTTTAAACATTGTTTCCCTAGGATACAGATTCCACTTCCACTCACTCCCAACCCTAAGTGGATGGCCAGACCTCCCCCCAAATCAGTGGGCAGCAGCCCAAAAGCAAGTACTTTCTCTCCTCAGCATCAAGGCTATTCAACCTGTCCCAGCAGAACAAAGGGGACAAGGCTTTTATTCAAGACTCTTCCTGGTTCCCAAAAAAGAAAACACCTGGCATCCTATCCTGGATTTATCTATTCTCAGCACCTTTCTGGTGGTTCCAAAATTCAAAATGCTAACTCTCCAACAGCTGCTTCCTATGCTAGCCAAGGATGCCTGGCTGGCAACCCTGGACTTAAAAGAAGCTTGCCTGCACATTCCCATAAGGGAATCTTGCAGGAAATAACTTTGCTTCAGGGCAGGCTCCACGCACTATCAGTTCTCTGTACTTCCCTTTGGCTTATCTACTGCGCCCAGGGTATTCACAAAGTGCCTAGATCCAGCCATTGCTTTTTGCAGGCAGAGAAATATTCAGATTTACCCATACGTGGACGATTGCCTGATTCAGGCGGAAAGTAAGGATTTGCTACTACAGCACCTGGCATTTGTAAATAGACTTCTAATTTCACTGGGGTACACCATCAATGAAAATAAATCACACTGAGTACCCTGCCAACAGATTGTATTCCTGGGAGCAAGCTTGAACACAATTTCCCAGATGGCATTCCTCACTCCAGAGAAACAAATTTATTTGGCAACTTACTTCAACCTACTGGCAACAAAAACCCAGCTAACTGCAAGAAAAATTCTGCAAGCTCTGGGGTTTATGGCCTCTTGCATTCTGTTAATTCCATATGCAAGACTGCATATGAGGAAACTTCAATGGTATCTAAAAAGTCTATGGTGTCAACATTCTCAGGACCTGTAAACAATAATTCCAATCATTCCGTGTCTAAGGGCAGAGTTCCTTTGGTGGGCAGAGGTCTGCAACCACAACAAGGGACTCTCTTTCACTCTACCCCCCGCCGCCCAAACCGTAACAACAGACGCATCAGACTATGCATGGGGGGCTCACATGGCAGGGCAGTGCATTCAGGGCAAATGGAACCCAAAGCAGATGCACCGGCATATCAGTCAAAAAGAAATGTTAGCTGTACAGAACGCTCAGACAGCCTTCAAAGGCCTTATTCTTCCAGGACAACTATTGGTAAAGACAGACAACACCACAGTTATGTGGTACATAAACAAGCAGGGGGGAACACATTCCTACCCATTCTGCAGACTAGCCATGGCTCTGTGGAACACAGCCTTGAGCAACTAAGTATATCTACAAGCTCAATTCCTGCCAGGCAAACTAAATTCACTGGCAGACGACTTAAGCAGAAATCTCATGGACCCACACGAATGGAAACTGGGACCCAAAATATTCAAGCTTTTGGGGAACAGATGGGGAACACCAGAGGTGGACCTGTTTGCTTCCCCTCAGAACTATCAATTGAACAAATACTGCACCAGAACTCCCCACACTCAAGCTTGGAAGGTGGATGCACTGTCAGTTTCCTGGGAAAGCCTCTCAGTCTATGCCTTTCCCCCTCTGCCTCTCCTCTCAAAGGTTCTACTAAAGATCAAACAGGACAAGCCAAGGACAATCCTGATTGCACCAGACTGGCCACACCAGCATTGGTATCCTCTTTTGTACAGTCTGACAGTGCTACAACCATGGCACCTGCCTCAGACCCTTCCCTGCTGTCCCAGCAAGGGGGCCAAATTCTGCACCCTCAGCTTCAGACCCTGAACTTTGCAGCCTGGCTAACCCCCTGAACTCACCTCTAGAAACCCTCAGTAAGCAAGTGCTGGATGTCATTCTTGAGGCAAGGAGGCCTAGTACTAGAAAATCCTATTCAGAAAAGTGGAAAATATACTGTTCCTGGAGCCAGTCTCAAGGGATGGGCACAACTGTGCCCAGCTTACCTCATATACTAGATTACTTAACAGAAATGCTCCGCAAGGGCCTTTCCTTCTCTTCAATTAAGATTCATGCCTCTGCTATCTCAGCTCATTATAATACTGAGCCACCCCTCTTCTCTCATCGTCTGATAAAACAGTTCCTTAGAGGGGCTAAAAATTTAAGACCCCCCTAGGAGAGCTCCCCCTCCAGCCTAGGACCTTAGCTTTTATTGGAAAAACTTACACTCCCCCCCCCCTTTGAACCAGCTGCTACAGCAGAGTTGAAATTCCTCTCATGTAAAACAGCTTTACTTCTAGCCATCACTTCAGCAAGAAGAGTGTCTGAACTGCAGGCCCTTATGGCAGTGGAACCCTTCATTATCTTCCATGCAGACAGGGTTTCCCTCAGGACTAATCCAGCTTTTATGCCCAAGGTGGTGTCTAGTGTGGCTTTAAACCAGTTTATTCATTTGCCTACCTTTTTCCCTAATCCTCAAAATAAAGGGGAAAGGATACTGCATTCTCTAGACGTGCACAGACAGCTTAGATTCTATTTGGACAGGACTAAGCCTCTCAGAAAATCTGACCAGCTGCTAGTCCACTTTGCTGCAGGGGCAGAGGGGAAGGCCATTTCAAAGCAAACCATATCTAAATGGATAGCACACTGCATCCATTTCTGCTACAAGCACCATAGAAAACCTACCTCCACTGAGGATAAGAACACATTCCACTAGGGCTACATCTATCTCTACTGCATTTCTCAGAGCAGTCCCTACCAGGGACATCCTGGAAGCTGCAACCTGGAGCTCTGTACACACTTTCACCAAGCATTAAAACTTGCCTATCTTTTCTAAATCCAGAGCTGGATTTGCCACAGCAGTCTTACAGGGCCTGATTGTCAGTCCTAATGCTTCTTAATCTACCTCCACCCTTCCTTAGCTTTGGGAATCAACCCGAATGTGATGATTGCAACAGTGAAACATGAAGAACATAGTACAGTTGTGTACACTTACCATAAATGTAGATGTTCGAGTCTATTCACTGTTGCAGTCCTGGTTACCCTCCCTCCAGCCCCCTGCTTGTCTTTGCTTTCACCTATCCTTTTTGGTTTGGCATATCTTATACTATGCTCATTTGCTTTTTGCTGAGGGTGTTTCACACCATATACTTGCTTCCTATTTTGGGGGCACCTGACATCTGGGACAAGAAAAACTGATGTAATGGTGTTGGCTGCATGTTTTATACCCCTGATGACCCGACGTCATGGAAGAAGTGACAGCATCTGACACAGAAATCCCAAGACTCTGGTATTCAGGCCGGCTGAGGGCTACCTGTAGGCAGATAACCCAAATGCGATGACTGCAACAGTGAATACACTCGAACATCTACATTTATGGTAAGTGTACACAACTGTACCTTCTGTGCATGCAATGCTTTTTTTATTTACTAGATGTTGGGGGATGCATTGTTTAGTATTCACTGTTAAATAATGAATCCACCTTAGAAATCTGTTTATATTTTATGCCTGTATTTAATAGCTGCAGCACCTTATGCAGTTCTGGAGATGTAAACATTTGTACAGTGCAATCCCTAATACTAAGGCACACGCAAAATAGTTTTAATAACTAATAATTTAAACTAACTAGATAGTAAATCATTAAATTAGAAATATATTTAGCAATAAGCATGACAAGTTATTTTGTTTATTTGTGCTTAGAGTTGTGATACAATAACGTAGCAAAGTCTAACAAATTTTGTTTACTGATAAAAATTAGATTTACAGTGCAAGAACCATCTTCTCCAGTGCTCAAACACAGTTCCAGAATAAACTCCATATGTTTTACAAAACTGACATATTGTCATGATATGCACATGTTTCTGTCCTATGTCTATTCCATTTTAAAGCATTTGTATTATTTGTTCTATGTATAGTGAGAGGAATTCCAAAGATGGGCCTATATTGTACAGTTAATGGTTATTCAAATGACAAAAAAAAGACAATTAAGTTGACTCTAATAGGCCCAAAAATCATATGCAGTATTATATAAATTGGCGGTACCTGTTAAACCATATGATGAATCTTTTCTAAAGAATCAGTAACCAATTGAAAAAAGCCCTATGCAGCCAAAGCACTTAATAATTGAAGAACTGTTTGAATTTCATAAATATCGTTCATATAAGGAATGAAAAAATATCAGAATACATAACTGACCTACACAGATTGGCTGGAGAGGGAATAGCAGAAATATTAAGAGACATACTTGGGTCTAGACTTTATTGAGGAAATGTACTAGGCAGCTACACAGAGGAAACATCATTAAAATGTAGTAACAATTTGAAGCAGCTGTGAACTAGGCAGTGACAATAAAATAATTACTTGAAATACTTGTCACCTACAAAACTTATGTGACTGAATTCTTTGTGTATAAGCTGTATTTTGAGTGCACTTGGAAAAAAAATGCTCAGATGTGGAAAAAATAGAAGCAGTCTGTTATACTGAGAGACAGCTCCTTGCAAGGTAGACATTCAGTTTCCTCCCATTCAGGCCCTGTGATGGAGCATCAACAAATATTACTGATTATTGCTGTCCCATCATGGGGGTCCTATATATAGAGTTAGGACTGTTCTTTCTCCATGACAGCCTTGGAACTGGACTATATAAGCTGCGGGGTTATGTGGTTACCATCCTAGAAATGGGAATGTGTGTGGAGGGAGCTTGCTCACCACTACAAAATCAGTTATTTAATTGAAATTGCTGCCTTTTGATTTGAAAGCACAATAGTTAAGGTGTTGGCCTTTCAACAAGTCTGACACATACTGAAAGTTGTGAGAGCTGAATCCAGATAAACTACAGCTTCATAAGTCTGATATTGAAATTATAGATGAGATCCAAAAAAACATCTTGATAAACCAGGAAGCTATTATTTTAAACTGAAAGGAATCATAAAAAGGTCCCACTACTAGAATATTTAGCTACAGAAACATAAAAATGGATGTGATAAAATCAGAATAAAAAATGACAGGTACCAGAGGAAAGGTCTGTTCACAACAGTGAATTTTTAAAGCATTTCTGGTTCTAAAATCACAGATTTAGTATTTGAGAATAAAAATGACAATGCTTCATGCCTAGAGTTGTAAAACTTGACTAAAGTCAAAGTCAAAGTAAATGTTATTGTCATTTAGGACTAGGCAAATGCAGCCTAAACGAAATTCCAAGTATCAACTCACCAAAGAGTACATAGGAAACAACAGTATAACATTTCAGTTTAAAAAAGATATTCAATACAAGACCTACAGAAAGATAGACAAACCAATAATAACAGCAAAAACACACAGCTCCCCAGACAGTCATAAGAAGAATACTGTACATAGCAGCATGACAGAGTAGGATTGCACATGTTAAGATTGTCCTCCTTTGTTCATCTCCATCAGACAAACAGCAGGCAATTGCACATGAATAAGAAAATATATTGCTACATCAAAGAATGGAAAAAAAAAAAGATATTGCACACTTTTTTGCTGAGCTACATATTGTGAATGATTACTGACTAAATAATCAGAGGCTGGTATCAGAGCTTATAAGTCTCAACACTGTTGGGTAGAAGCTGTTTAAGTATCTGGTGGTCCTGCAGTAGATACTCCGATATCTCTTGCTCGAAGACAGTTGTATAAACCAGCCGTGTGCAGGGTGAGAGACGTCATGAATTATTTTGGATGCACATTTAATCCTTCTTGCTGCGAAAAGATCCGGGATTGATGGTAAGTTGGACCCCATGACTTTTTCGGCAACTCACACCACTCTCTGTAGCTTCTTTCTTTCTGCTATTGTACTGTTCCCAAACCAAACTGTGAAGCTACTAGTGAGAATGCTCTCAACTGCTCCCCTGTAGAATGTGGCAAGAACAGTAGGGGGGCTTTGCTTTTTTTGAGCCTTCTGAGAAAGAAGAGATATTGGTGTGCTTTTTTGACCAACTATTCAGTAGTCACAGTCCAAGAGAGCAAAATGATATTTGGTTTACCCCAAAAGTGTCTATGTGAAACTAAGGATGGAGTTAGTCATTAATGCTGTATTATTTTTGATTTTTGTTCATTTAAAAGAACATTTCTTCAAATAAAATGGCTGGATTTCTTTACAAATGTATTCATAAAGAGACATAAACCCTTTGGATAAATTGAGTGTGTCTGTGTAAGAAGGCAATGGGCATGTGTTTGATTTTAGGAGGGCAGTCATTCAGATGTGAGTTGGTCAAGTAGCTTGAATTTATCTAGTAATATATAAGGAAGCTTCAAGCATCAGGTCAGGTCAAGCATCAAATAAAAAGAATAGTGCCACAACTAACCTGCCAATGTTTCTAATAGACGCCATGTCAGTATTTACAAAGGGAGTGGGCACAGTGAAAAAAAAACAACAACAAAACAATGTCGCCAAAACAGAACCAGAATCACTGCCAGACCCAAGTTCAGTAAAACTAGTTGGTGCCCACTGGATTAAGTAGCAAAGACTGGAGAATGCAGGAATCCCATCTAAAGGCAAATTAAGTGAAGAGAAAACATCTGTTGTACAAAGTGTACATGTACTGATGAAAGGCGAGTTAGTAAAAGTCTGAATTTGTCTGAATCTGTGGGGACTTTTTTACTGTAAATTCAGTCTTACATATTGTGTAATACCTATTGCTGGGATCGATGTCATTGCATTCCTAACTTGCGAAGAGGATATTTCAGATGCAGGACATTGGACAAAGATATTTCCCCACAATCATATCATGTGATAAATTTGGACAAAGTGTTAAAGCATTGTCTTGGCATTATTCATAAAAAGAAGTATTCAGGTGTAACAGATTTGTCTTCAAAGTGATATCTGTACCCTTCTTATGGCAGGAAGTAATGGACCAAGTGTTATAGAAAATCCTGGACATGTAGTGCTATTTAGATGATAAAATATTGACAGGTAAAAACGGCAAAGATAATGTGAACAATTTAAAAAGGGCTTTACTCAGGCTAAAGGAGTATGAGTTCATAGTCAGTAGAAATATGAGTGGATTTTCAGTCATGAATTGTTTTACTAACAGCAAACTAGTGACTGAAAAGGATTGAGGAAATCACCAAGTAATATAGTTGTACTAAAGTCACCAAAGCCTAAGAACGTTTCACAGCTAATCCTGTCCTGGACAGGTGAATCATAGTCATTGTTTTTTTTAATCTTTCAACAATGTTACAACCAAAGAATCTTTTGCTGAATGGAGGGTCAGTGAGAGAATGGATATATTGCTGCCATGAATCTTCAGGATGACAAAGGACATGATCATGTCATGGGATATAGCGATATATTTTGACCCTCATATGTTTATTCAGTTGGCATATCCTGCTTAACATTTTTTCCACAAGTTTTGCAATGGTACAGCAGTAAGCATTGTCACCTCACAGCAAGATCTCTGCTTTGATTCTCGGCTGGGGAGCCTCGGTATGGAGTCTGCATGTCCTCACTGTGTTTGCTTGGATGCTCTGGTTTCCTCTCACATTCCAAAGACATGCAGTAGGTGGATGGGCACTGTAAATTGCCCATAGGTGTGAATGTCAGTGCGAGAGTATGGTAAGGAAGAACACCTGTGACAGGGCTAGCCACTCAATGGTATGAGTTTTGGCTCTAGATGATTGTCACTGTTGAAGGGACACCCCCACCCCATATGCAAAAATGGGAAAAGGGGAGGATCATACTGCTTAACATAAGTGGAAAAAATTACAAACAGAATGTCAGAGAAACCCTTTACCTGTAGAGGTACCACCGATGTTCTGACAGTATCAGTATGGAAGAAGGTTCATGCTGGCAACTGGTCATAAAGCCCCTTGTCATCAATTTTCAATTCCAGAGAATGTTTTACAATTTTCTGAATTTAGACTTCAGCATTAATCTCTGCTGTAGGCACATTTATAGGATGTTAAATATATAAGCAAATTAAACAATGCTGTAAGATTGATGGGCTGTCAGGATCACTGTCTAATAAGCCAGAATACCTCAAGGCTGATAATCTTACGTTTACACTGCATTTCATTAGTGGCTGGGTGGCCAGTCACCAGTATAAACATTTCCAGTGTGAATAGGAGTTACTCTGTGCCATACAACACATATGAGCTGCTGATGTTATTTTGATCCAAGGCACATTTTTGTTTGGATCCAAGGGGATCATTCTTTAGAAAATGAAGTGCCAAGTAGTGAAGACAATTCAATAAGAGTATCTGGGCATGAAAAAATGAAGTCTGGCAGTTAGCAACAATCAGTTATTAGCTGCTTCTCTGTTCAACATGTATATATTCCTTCCACCTCCATCTGCCTATTGTGCAACTCTGGAAAGGTGACATAAGCAGACTGTGCCCTCAGATTGTCCCTGAAAAGAGAGAGTTCTGTCCAGTGGGCTTGTCTGGTCAACAAGTGTCTTTAAAAAGTCGTAACTAGGATTTTATGTTTGGGGTCTGACACTAGCAAACAAACTGAAGATTTGCCCAGCTATGTGACAAAGAGGGATAAAGCCCTGTATATGACCATCTCTCTTCTGCCCATTATGTCACTGACTGACACATAGAAACAACATCAAGGACAATGGTTCTTTTTGCTGTTTCTGTAACAAATTCTGTCCCTTTAATCAGACAAGGTTATTATATCTGTGCCTAGGCAGCACATACACACACTCACTCCTACTTCCAGTTTAGAGTATCCAATCCACCTAACGCATGAGTTTGGAAAAGTGGGAGGAAACTGGAGTGTCTGGAGTAAACCCACATGAATGCAGTGAGGACATGCAGACTTTGCAAAGAGGACACCACAGCCAAGAACTGAACAAAAGAACCTATTGCTAGGAGGCGATGATGCTACCCATTATGTCTCTGTACTGACCATGTCTATTACCCAGAGAACCCAAATTGCACAAGTGGCCTGAGCTTTCCAGGGACCAGATGGGTCAGATGAGAGTTGAGTGCCTGACACTAGCTCACCCATTCATAGAGATTTTATATATTATACGTGTAAGTGAAAGAGCATTAGTTTCCTATACAAGTTCTGTGGTGGGGTCCACTGGTTACCTAAGATTTTTGGATTAGTTTTCATATTAGAATTTTATTACTAGCTTTTGTAGGGCATTATCCACTTGACTAAATATCATGTTTCTCAAGGTAATTATCTATCAGTTTAATCCCAGTGCTTAAACTTTGAACACTACAACGTGTCCTAAAATTTCACCTTTGATTTTTTAGCAAAACTGCCAAATTAATCTTATGAGCAATGTTTACATATTTGCCAAACTGTAATTATGTGACGTGCATATAACAATGTCTCATTATCTCAGAAGAAAAAATATATATAGTATATGTTTACTTCATGAGGGATGTCAAAGTGGATATGTTACAAAACCTGGCTGGAATGTGGAAAAAAGCCTCTTGTGACTTTATATTTAACTTGTGGTTTTATTTGTACCTGTTTATAGTTTCTGCTGACAGAGATGTGAAAGAAAGAAAAGAGTAAATGATATCATAGAAAATCAAATTCACAGTGAAAAGAAGCAGTGAAGGCTGGTAGCCAGTATGTAATCATAGGAGCAATGTAGTCTTCTCAGCAGTTCGAGTTGACTTATTTAGACTTACAGCTGTTTCCTTAAACATCTTCATAAGCCAAAAATTAGGTAACAACGTTATACAGGCATACAGTTTCCTGTCAGTGTGTTCTTTTTTCAAAATATGCAAGAATGGCTTATACAGTATATATGCACTGAATGTTTGTTTGCAACATACCTTCAGCATTACCCTTTGGAATTAATTTTAGCACCATAGCTTATATAGTGCATTCGCCTTGATAATCCTCTCCCCCACCCCTTGCCCTGTCATACTGTTCCAATTCATCAGCAATGCAACCAACAGCTAACACTTGCAAAGGATTGTTTAGTATAAAGCTGCACAGCACACACACAATTCTGCCTAGGCAAAATAAATATTTGGAAGCAATGAGATAATGATTGAATATAATCTAATGGTATGAAATATCTGTAGTAAAAAATGTTACTTCACACTACAAATGCAACATACAGGACAGTACGGCACCAGTGGTAAGCTCTCTGCCTCTTGGTCCTGTTCCTCAGTCATAACATCCAGTCACTATGTGTGTGTGTGTGCACTCTTATTTTCTCCTTATTACCTGTATGTTTATTTCTCCACATATGCCAGTTTCCTGTAAAAACATGCTGGCTAGTTGGCTACAATAAGAGCAAAATTATACTCTGTCACAAATATGATATCTTTCCTAGACTTTACCAATGAAACTGTGATATTTGTGAACACAGATTGAGATACTGCCCTCAGTGGTCCAAATAAATCTGCTCAAATATTATTAATTGGCTCTATAATATTATTAATTCCTTCATTCATTAACACATACCTGCAATACAAAAATGTACAAATAAACTCAACAAAAACATTTCAGTAGAATCAAAAAGGTAATAGCATGCAAAAAAGAAAAAAAAGAGGCACCACTTAACATTCAAAAATAGCATTAGCTATGAAAAGAAGTCTAGATTAAATCAAGTACAGAGACCACTGTTTTCCTTATCAAAGATTCGAGCTATAACTTTGAACTCAGCTTTATCTCTAAAGGTAAGGACGATAATAAGGTATACTTTACTAACATTAGAAAACTGACATGGAAAATTGTGCATGTAACATACTGGCAGTTATTCAGAGAAATTATCTCTAGGCCACTAGAAATGCTCTACTGGTGAACTTTACCAGTGCTATGGTAATAAAAATTGATACAGACATGAAAGTATCACAGTAAAACCAAATATTCATTTGGGACTCTTGGATGCCTCTGAATTGAATACAACACAACTGGAGCAGTGTAAAACCATCCCACACAACAGTGTTACACACACACACACACACACACACATGCACGCACGCACATACACTCGCGCACACACACACACGCACGCACGCACGCACACACACACACTCGCGCGCACACACACACACACACACACACACACACACACACACACACACACACACACACACACACACACACACACACAAACAACCTTGCAGTACATACCTACTGTGGAGCTACCAATCCCACTCCTGCTATAAACACTGGTGGGTGTACACTACAAACATAATGTACATTCCCATTGCTCCACTCCAGAAGTAGCATGGTAAGCCACTAGTAGTTTCACCAACCAAAGTGTAAGCTCTGGGGTAGACCACATAACTAACTTTATTAGCCATGATCCAGGAGTGAGACATTTGTAATGTAGTAGTCATCTTTGAATAACTCCCTCAAAGCACACCAACCAATCCTGCTTGAAATAGCATGGTGCAGTGTATTATGCACTTCTAAATGCCCCCATAATTCTAAGTAATGAAATGACCACCTAACTATAGGAGAGCACAGATATACCTGCAGAAGTATTTTGTACAAACTACATAATAAGCAAGATATATGTCAGTGGGCTATAAAGGCCAGTTCTGGAATTCGTAAAGAATTTATGCAGTGCAATACAGTGTGACAGTACACACAGCACTGTACTATAGTGATATTTGTATACAGCTCACAAACTGCACAGTAGTGTGGAAAGGCACCTGACAGTTATTAGTGCTTAACTTACTGCAATGCTATGTGCACATAGGCAGGCAATGCTGCACCACAGCTCATTAGAACACTGTTTCATGGGTGATACTTGTGCACTCTGGTGCACACATGGTGGTAATGATACCCCATGGGCAATGTACATTAATTGCTATAAAGTAACAGTACATAACATTCACATACAGATATACAGCAATCTGTCAGGTGTCAATGGCAAAATAAATGAGTAGAGCAAGTGCGGGGGAAGTAAATCTTTTCATAATTTATAACATATAAAAATATTTAAACAGTGTACACAGCACTGCATAGCTATGTATATAAGGAGTGTACTATATACAGTAGGTACAAAAATTCAAAAAGTAGCCTGTCTTGGCATGTATACCCTAGGAGGTATTACACCTTTCTCATTTTGCAATAGTGCTGATAGATGGTTTACATTCCAGATGGTAAAGCCTACTGCTGTTGCTGCAATATTTGACATCTGTGGCAGCATTCAAAGATTCTTCCTGGGCCATAAACATCAGAAGATGAGGCTTATGATAGGCAGTACTCAACTTTCATGTAGGGGTGAGGAGCTGTGCAGCCTGACTTCTTGGCAAGTGCACCCACGTAATATCTGTGCCATACAATTATCACAACCTGGTCAACTATTAATGCTGGTAAAATATTATGGTGCCATTACATGTGATGTATTCCTGCCACCATCTGCTGTTGTTATTCCCCCCAGACATCAGTTGCATACTGGGTGTTATGGCTCATCACTCTCATCACATTCTGGAGGCCCCAGATGACTGTGTTGCTTTTGGGAAGGAGGTCCTCCACACACTTCAGCCACTACAAAATGGGCCAGACTGTCCTTTCCATACTTATACATATCACCTCCCAAAGGGTCTGCCACCCTGGTGCTTTCTGTGATGTTCTTATGTGTTTGGTAAAACAGGAGTGTAATGTCTTACATCGTCATGAACCACAGCATAAAACAATGCTACCTATACTGCTATGGCATATGAAATGTATAACAAAGCATTACATGTTTATCTTTTACTGTTACCCTATAGCTATTGCTCATACCGTCCAAACAGATGTATAGGCAGATCCACACAGATACGCAGTGGTTATTGCAGGTACTGTGGGGCCTATACAATTCCATATGTGTTTCGTAGTTATAGCACTAGCACTATCTGTCTATGACAACATACAGCTGTGTCTGCATTTATATGTGCATCCATATATATATGTATAGGTATATGTACATGTACATGTGTATGTATATGTATAGCATTATCTATTTCTATTAAATGTATCCCTTATACATATACATAGACAATGCCATTCACACAAGCAGCAATTCTATACAACAGTACATTTATGCCAGTGCACTGACAATCTCTCTCTCTCTCTCTCTCTGTATATATATATATATATATATATATATATATATATATATATATATACATATATATCTGGATCTACTTCAGTAGATCGAACTTTTACTAGTTCGAACCACGTATGCCTGAGACCATATGTTCGAACTTGTAAAAGTTCTAACACTGACATAAAACCACATAAAACCAAAAAACACAAAACTAAACATCTATAGCAGGGGGAGCTATGCCCCCCTGCACCCCCACACCCCCCCTACTTAAATATACCAACTCCGAAATCGCAATACATTGCGGAAATGGGAAATCTTCCCTTTCTGCTCTGTACAGAGATCTCCATTCAGTCAGATCGGACTTTTACAAGTTCAAACATATGTTCTCGGCCATATGTGGTTCGAACTTATAAACGTTCGATCTACTGAAGGGGACCCATATATATATATATATATATATATATATATATATATATATATATATATATATATATATATATATATATATATATATATATATTTCTAGACACTGTTAAGGTATTTGCCATGCATGGACAAAGCAGCCAGCAGTAGTGCCTACACACACACACACACACACACACACACACACACACACACACACACACACACACACACACGCACACACACATGCACACACACACGCACACACACACACACACACACACACACACACACACACACACACACACACACGCACCCACACACAAACAGTACTGGACTACAAGCATGCTGTCACCATTTCCATACAGTACATACAAATGTACTTTCCAAAGTGCATGTAGCTATGCCTCTGATACGACTGCCCTGCAGTACCTTGTACAGCTTAGTACGCCATATACGTTGGAGTTATACTGGCATTACTGGAGGTTCTGCTCCCACTTCTGGGAGGATCCCTTTGTGGGTCACTGTGTTGCTCAGCATTTGCTGGCCAGAGAAACAAGAGTTGATCTTTTTCCAGAATGGTAATTGTTCCTCTAAGGGCTTAGTTTATTTAGGTAAATGCACTTCTTGTCCCACTTTTTATGTGGGTAAAACTGAGCACCTTCTACAAAAGAGAATATTTGAACCCTTGGATGATATTAAGAAAGCTAAGGATAATAATGCCTTATTTCAACATTCCTTAGCTTGTCACAACTTTAAGAAATTTGTGTTTCATATTTTGGAAGTAGTGGCATGTGATTCCAGAGGCAGGTACTTGGGAGAATTCTTTGGAATATAAGGGATTACTTTGGCAATTCTGTTTAAATGCTCATAACGCTCCTGGTATTAATGAGAGTGTTTCTATAGTCCTATTGTTAAAACTGAGGGCTGCCAAGCTTTGAAAACCTTAGATGTATATTTTTCATTGTATTTATACAGTGTTTTTATTACTAATGTTATATAAAAATGTTACTATTCTTCTTCTTCTTCTTTTTCTTTCGGCTTTTCCCAGTTAGGGATCACCACAGTGGATCACCTGTCCGCTCATGATTGGCAGTGGAGTTTTACGGTGTCGAGTTGCCAGCCCGGCGCCCAACCTTCCACAGAAGGCACACACATGCACATACTCACACCTAGGGCCAATTTAGAGTGTCCAAAACACCTACAGCAATTACTATTAATTTTTATTTTATTAATAGTGATTGACGTGTGTTTGCAACAAATTTTAATATATTCGGGTAACTACTTCCTGTGTTGTATGATTGGTGTTAACATCTATTTAAACCGCCTTTTGGTTTTGTTTGATCATTTCTGAAAAAGTCCTGATATTATGGATGAAAGCACTTCACTGAATGTGTATTAAATAAAGCTTTAAGTGCCTGTGAGTTTTAGCCTGTGAGCCTGATTTTTAGGAGCTTCTGTATTTGTGTTACAAGCAAGAGTTGATTAGCCATAGCATCGACAGCATTGCATGATATGTGCCAGATAATTTATTATGTCCTTCGGGGGACAATGCACTACTGTTTCTTCTCTCTAAGCAGCCTCTGTGGTACATTCCACCTGTAAATTTTACAACACCTGTAATGACAGTGTTGCAAAGGCAATTGTATTCATGTAGCAGCCAAGAGTTGGCATTCAATCACCATGGTCATCACCATCAAAGCCCATTTTCACATGATTATGCATGGTCAGCTGTCATGTCACCTACCATCACTTCTCTCAGTTTAGAGCCACTCTATGACCTTTATTGATAGATATACTTGCCTGTCACTGGTCTTCTCCCATGAAATCCATGATCACTTTGCTGGATATCTTTGTTTCCTCTTGTCTTCTTCCTCTGTCTCCCAAATCTGCTTTATCAAATCATCTTCTGATTTTTTGCACATGTGACTAAACCATCGTATTCTGCTGTTTTTGGGCTTCTCAGCAATTGGGGCTACTTTGGCTTCTGCTCTGATCTTTTCTTCATCTGCCATAGAGTGTACATCCTGCTTTCCATTTCAGGCACTTTATTTGCATCACATCAAGCTCCCTCAGCTGTTCTGCCTATATTGCCTTTTTCTGTGCCATACAGAAGCACTGGTCACACCACTACATCCTTTTTTTATTCATGCCTTACTTTTGAGCTTCTTTAACATTTTTATGTAACACTCTACCCATAACACTTTGTGTTAGCTGACCAAAATGCCTCTGACTCTTGATTTATCCTGCTATTTCAAACATCCATTCACATCAAGTATGCATCCCAGACACTTGCAGATGTTAATATGTTCATCTATTTTCTACTCTAACTCAATTTTCTTTTAATTTCTTCCATGTGGTAGCATGATTGCTGTCTTGTCTGCACTCATTTTTAAGCCATGCACCTTCAGTTTTACATTCCCAGTCCTCTTATCATTTGCTGAAGCATCTGTTTAGATAGAACCTGCTTGCAAAGCCACATCGTCTGCATACAGCATCTTTGTTAATCAGCCTCGTTTGACTCATTTGCTGTCCATCATCATTATGAACAGCAGTAAGCTTAGAGGTGAACACCGATGCACACCCACTCCCAATGGGGACCCATCTGTGAGTTCAGACACTGCTTGTACTTGTGTCAGTAGGTCCTTGTACATAGTCTGTACTAATTCTACTGGTGGTTGTAGCAATTGAACCATCACAAGATGGACCAAATCATTTACCTTGGGATCTTGTAATTTGCTTTTTCCAAGTTTAGGAATGCCCCGTTAAACTCCCCTTTCATCTACAGCTTCTTCTCCACTATTGTCGCAAACATCAAGTCAGTTGTAATGCATCCAGATCTGAATCCAAATTGCCTGTCTTCCTTCTTACTTTCTACAGGTACATATCTCTTAAATGCCATGAAATGTATTTCTCCTCACAGCATACTTGGCCACTTTGCATAGTTATGCCTCCAATAGTTTGTTTATTGTACACCTAGCGTCCACAGAACACTTACCACTGCTTGTGAACTGCATAATACCTTCATTCAAGTTTAAGCAAGTGCAACTACTAAGTACTGCACACACTATTTATTAGTAACATACAGGGAGAAATTTCCCCTGTACAGTTACAGGTATGATAACTATTGCAACAAGTTCCATAGAACCAGAGAGCAAATGCAATGGTTTTGTAGAATGAATCAAGGACAATGATAGCTTAACTAAACTGATTTCAAACTATGCTATCATGCAGACATGTCCCTGACCTGTGGTGGAAACTCACAATGTCTGGTGGGGGTGGGGGGTAACAGACTCCAACAATTTTAAAACCATCAGGCTGATCAGTATTCTAAGTAAAATCATGGATAGAATCACAACAGTGCTCATTAAAAGTGACCCAGGAAGTCCTGCTTCTGATAAACATGGAGTATGTGTTTGTTAAGGGGAGAGTTTGCCAAGAGTTTGCCCTTTGAATTTTGTTCTTTGATCTGGTAATTGTAAAAGATGAAGGATGAACAGAACGTTCTATTTATCTTGGGCTTTATAAGGTATTTCGCACTATTCTGCATAAGGGAATAACTGACAAATGAAAAAAAAAACGGTCTATATTATTTAAATGAAGATTTCTAACTTCGAATACCATATGGCTAACACCACGTGGTCGAAGTTAGAAAAAAAAAAAAAAGATCACCTAAGATGTTAAAGCTTAAAGTAAAGGAAGTCTTCCCTTTACCACATTATAGTGCGGTCTCGGAGTTGTTATATTTAAAGATCGGGGGTGTGGGGGGTGCAGGGGTACTTGCCCCCCTGCCTACAACCCTTAGTTTAGGGTTTAGTTTTTTTTTTATGAATTCAAAGTTTTCTAACTTTGACCATATGGTGTCGGCCATATGGTATTCAAAGTGAGAAATCTTCGTTTAAAAAATATAGACCCAAAAAAAACCCCACTACATATCAATGCATAAACTGTTTAATGGGCAGAATACTGGCAACACAACAGGATACAATACAAAGTAAACAACAAGGCATTATAACACAGGACTGGGGTTTAAATGCTTATCCTAAATGATTATCAGATGTGCATTCCAGGTTCTGTACTGAAACCACTTCTTTTAGATTCTTCTTCTCAGATATAAAGTGAGAAAGGGCTGAAGATAACCAAATAGTTTGATGATTGCAAGCTAAGTAATATAATTACTTCAGTAAAAGACGTTGAAGTTCTCCAAGATAGTCAACAAAAATATGTACCTGGGTGCTACATTTAGCATCAAGGAATGCAGCATTATGAAACTTGACAATAAGAAAACAAACTATAACTATAAAGCAAACAGTCAAAACACAAAAAGAAAACAAACTAACTATAAAGCAAACAGTCAAAACACAAAAACGGTGTTATCATTAAATATCGAGGGAAAAAGGTCAACAACTTCAGCTTTGGCTAGTGTGCAGCTACCAAAATCAGAGAAGCATCCTTTGTTGGTCAACTCATTTTAAAAGCCATGTCTATTTACTTGATCGAGATAATTTTATCACTTTATGTTTCACTGATCCAAACTGTTATTAAACACAACATGGCATTTTGTAGCATTCAGGGAAGCCACCAACTTGGAAAGAGAAAATAGGCTGGATAAGAATAAGGAAACAATGAGGACAAGGATATTTTATTTATTTATTTTAAATTTATTGACCAGGTATATTCAACTGAGCTAATGCCCTTTTTCAGTGGAGGTCTGGGGAGAAAAGCTCCAGTAATACAAACAATTTAAGATAGCATAGAAATAAACATAGTATATAATTTTTCTTTTTATATGGCATATTTCCTTTAACTGGCAATTTATCTATTACCAGTCTCCACAAAAAAGCTTGACATTTTACTTTCTGATTACACCATTTCCTTCTTATTTGTATAGCTTTAATTTTTTTCATCTGTTAGATTTTTCCATGGTTTTACATAGGATAAGTATAGAGCTAAGATGATGGATAAGAACAGGATGACACCTGTCTTTCTGAAGAAGGATCCAAGGCATAGCAAGGGCTGTTAGAACCATCCCTCTTGAAAGATAT
This sequence comes from Protopterus annectens, assembly GCF_019279795.1. Taxonomy (NCBI): domain Eukaryota; kingdom Metazoa; phylum Chordata; order Ceratodontiformes; family Protopteridae; genus Protopterus; species Protopterus annectens. The sequence continues at coordinate 1,326,898,649 of NC_056739.1, read as the reverse complement.
GATTATAACCTGATATTGGCCCACTTGGGGGTGAATGACCTTAGGTGCTCTACCCAGATGAACATGCATAAGGATATGATTAAGCATGCTATGCATGTATCTGAGGCAAGAAAGACTGTGGTGTTTTTTCCATTACCCAGAATGATGCTGAGATTCAAAGACAAAATAATTGGCTTTAGCAACTGGCTGTGGAGCTGGTATCTTTGTACTGGGATCTAGAATATGTCTTGCTTTGCCAGGAATGGTCTACACTTTCCTTACCAAGACTTTCACATTCTGGCTAAAGCATTTGCTGTTACCATAGTGTCTTCTTGTTAGGCAGAGTCAATTTGCTAGATATTCTATCCTAGCAAATTTTAATTTGGAACTCATTAAAGTGAATTTAATCAATGTCACAAGTCAAAAGTTTTCAATTATTTAAGTTTTCATAGGATTTTGAAAATCATTTCCTGCAACAGTGAGATAAAATGACATTAACTGTCTAAGTGCTTGAATTTCCATCTTGAA
>NC_056739.1:1326888142-1326893142 GCF_019279795.1 Protopterus annectens | reverse complement strand
TTTAACAGGCACACTAGAAAGGGAGAGAAACAAAGCTTGGGTAAATGCAAGATAGAATTAGGTATACAAGTTAGTTGAGAGAGCAAGTAGTGTATAAGTTATCAGTCAGGATTTGTGCAAGGGCATAGCCAGTGATTTTGTAAGTGATTTCTAATCTGTTTTTTGAATAGGTAACATGAGGCTAGTGAGGTCAGTCCAGAGGGAAGTTTGTTCCATTGTGATCCGATAGTGTTTGCAAATAAGGAGTCTCCTGCTTTATTGTGGGATTTTATAGTAGCTACTAGGAGTTTGTTGGCTGCAGTGAAGTGAGATTTGTATAAGGTGTGATAAGATTGTTAAGTATAGGTATGTTGGAGAGGTAATGTAGAATTTTAAAAGTGAGGACTAATTGCTGCAGGAGTATAAGATTTGGAAGTTCTAGCCAGTTGAGTTTCTTTAAGTTAAGACAGTGATGAGTACGGAATGGAGAGCCGGTAGCAAATCTGGCAATGCTATGGTAGGCTAAGTTAAGTTTCTGAAGGTTAGCTTTAGAAATGTTAATAAAGGAGGAGGAGGCATACAGTAGTGTGGAGATGAGGTGAGTTTGGGCAAGTGATACTCGGGATGTGGCGGTAAGAAAGGGCTTAAGTCTGTAAAGGGCTCCTATCTTTTTATTTACTGTCTTAATAGTTAAATCTATGTGATAGTCAAAGTTAAGCTGATTGTCTATGGTGACACCTAGCAGTTTTGTGGAATAGTCGGGTTTGATGATAGTGCCATTGCTGGACACAACGGAAAAGGTGATTGGGATGGATTTAAGGGTTGGGGTGAAGAGTAGAAGTTTGGTTTTTTTGGGATTAAGGAGGAGACAGATATGTTGAAACCATTTTTCTGCTGCTGTGAAAACCAATTGGGTAGAGGAGTGGAGTTCAGCAGGGGATGGAGCAGAGCAGATGAGAGTGGAATCATCAGCATATTGTATACAGGTGGATTTAGGGAGGGAAGTGGGTAGGTTGTTTATAAATATAGAGAAAAGTAGGGGACCTAAGATGGACCCTTGTGGGACGCCTATTGTAACTGGGAGTAGAGAAGATAGATGGCTGTCCCATAGGACTGCTTGTTTTCGATTTGTCAAGTAAGAATCGAACCACTGTAGTGCTAGTGGGTCAAGTGACAGGGATTCTAGAGTGTGGAGTAGAAGTTGATGGTTAACCATATCAAATGCCTTCGATAGGTCTAAGAAAAGTGCAGAGCAGAACAGGTTGTTGTTGCGATGTTTGTTTATTGTGTCAGTGAAGGAGAGAAGGGCAGTAGATGTACTGTGGTAGGGCCTAAACCCATGTTGTGAGTCTACAAGTAAGTTGTTACTCAAGAGATGTTGTAAGAGTTGATGGTGTATGCAGCGTTCCATTATTTTGGATAGAGGGGATAGAAGGGCAATAGGCCGAAAGTTTGAGAGTTCGTTAGAATTTCCTCCTTTGTGAAGGGGAATGATGTGGGAGATTTTCCAACAGGAGGGGAGTTTGGATTCAGTTATTGTTCTATTTATTAAGATGGAGATAGGATAGGCAAGTTCAGTTGCAGCTAGTTGAAGATATTCAGCTGGTAGTTTGTCGGCTGAAGGGGTGCAAGGTTTGAGTTTAGATAATAATTTGCGTATATAGGTAGTGGAGACAGTATGGAACTTTAGTATGGGGGTGCTGTTAGGGGTAGTGGTTTTTGGGAGGGATATGGGGGGTGTCATGGTGTTAGCCAGAGAGGTGACTGTTTGAGAGAAGAAGTCATTGAAAGTGTTGGCTATTATGTTGGGTTGGCTTTGAGCTAGGCTAGCTGGGGTAGGGGTTTTGGTATTCCCTGGATGGAGTAGTTTGTTCATACATGACCAAAATTGTTTGGGGTTTTGGTTTTGGTTTTGTTGATATTTAAAGTGATAGTTCTTTTTATCCAGATAGATAAGTTTTTTAGTTGAGTTTCTCAGGTGCTTAAAATTCTGGTGATCAGTAGGGTTTTTTGTGGATCTCCATTTAGTCCATAATTTATTTCTAGCTCGCATATTTTGTTTAGTAGTTTTTGAGAGCCATGGGGCAGCCTTGGAGCTTAATCTAATTGAGCGCGGTGGGGCATGATGGTGTAGAATTTGTAGAAAGGTATTGTTAAAATGGGTTACTGCTTCATCTATAGGGAGGTATTTTAGAGTTGACCAGTTATACTCATTGAGTTCACTTTGAAAGGATGCTAGGTTGAAATTTGTTTTGTTGTGTATGGTATGGTAGGTAGCTTGCTTGGTAATGTTATATTTTTGTTTACAGATGAAGGTCAGGAGATGGTCACTGATATTGTCAGGGAGTATTCCTGTTTTATAGGAGAGGGGGTTGTTGTTAATTAGTATCCAATCTAGAATGGTTTGTTTGTGGGTTGATTTGTGTAATCTAGTTGGGGAGTTAATGGTCTGATGAAAGTTAAAGAGATTAATGTGAATGGAGGGTTTGGGAGATATGCAGGAGTTCCAGTCAATGTTAAAGTCCCCTAGGATTATGGTTTCTTGTGGAAAGTTGCTGGAGACCCAGCTTAGGATATTTTCTAGTGTGTTGATGTTGTTGCCTGGAGGGATGTAAGAACATATGATGTAAATAGCCTTAGTTTTATTAACTTGGAGCTTGGTACAGAGCATTTCAGCATTAGTTATGGAGGGGGGCAAGGTGTCTACTGAGGTTACCTGCAGGTGGGATTTGTATAGAAGGGCCACTCCTCCGCCCTTTTTATTGAGACGATCCTGTCTTAAGGTGTTATAGCCTGGGGGAGTAAATTCATTGTCTTTGGTACTAGGTTTGAGCCATGTTTCAGTGAGACAGAGAATGTCAAAGGCATAGAAATCAATTAAGGCATGGAGTTGTGTGATTTTGTTATTGATGCTACGAATATTTAGGTGAGCAATACAGAGTGAGTCAGGGGAGAAAGGTGAGGTAGAACAGTTAGTAGTTAGATTGGAGTGGGTGTGGTTGATGAGAGTATTGGGGCCAGGGTTGGGGTGGATGTCACCATGTATCAGTAATAGTGTTTGTAGGACTAGAGATACTTTTAGTTTTTGCAGGGTATCAGGTAGAAACGTTTGGAGGTTAGGAGTCTGAAGTGGTGAATTTTGTGGTAGAGAGGGGGAAGGTAGGGGGAGGATGATAGTATATTAATATGAGATTGTTTAAGTAGGGGAGGTGTAGAAGTGGTGTGTCTGGCTAATACAGGAGGTTGACTGAGTATGAGATATTCATAGGAGGTAAGAGTATGGTAATAGAGAAGGATGTTAAGGAGAAGAAATGAAAGGATAATATTCAGGTTTAAAGTCATGTTACTAGTGGGATGTGTTAAGTAACAGTAGGATTGAGTGGTATCAGTAGTATAGTGAGGTGATGATAGAGGAGAGTGGGTGTGGTTGTAGGAGTAGGAGTAAGGTATTAATAGGTGAAGAGTACAAGAAATGTGATAGGAGGTTAGATAGTTGGGGGAGTGTCTAAGCTACTATAAAGGTAGGGCCTCTGGGGGTGGGTGGGAATTGGGGGTAGGGTGGGGAGCGGAGTGAGCGCAGCGAACGGAGCGGGGAAGAGCAAGTGAAAGATCAGTTGCAGAAAAACAATCAGGCAAGAGGAGAGAAGCAGGACAACAGGTAAGGGTGGCCTCTAAGAGTAGGAAAGTTATGGAGACTATATGGTGAGTGGGGGGTAGGAGATAGTAGAGGAGGCAGGCATGAGGGAAGTAGTACAAGGCAGAGGTCAGAATATGGACTGGAAATGTCAGTGTAAGTTATAGTACAATAGCCAAAAAAAAAATGGTTATAGGGTCAGTAGTGTGAAGGGTGCCACCTAGTGGCAAGGGCAGGAAGGAGAACAGACAGAGCAAGCAGGGAGTTTGCCAAGACTAAATAAGCTCAGGGTAGAGAGAGAGGTTCCTCAAGGATAAAGGCCGAGGAGAGGAGGGAAGGGGAAAGGATTTAAAGATAGACTTTGGGGGGGGGGCTGCTGTTAAGCCTGGTAGGGGAGCAAATATACCCTGGACAGTAGTGTTAAGCAGTACAACAGTAGGACATACTTCCAAAACGGTCAACTCTGGGAAGCCAGTCTTATGAGGGAAAATGTAAAATCCTATTCAGGAAAAGATGCTGAAAATGATGTCCACGGGGCTTCTTTGGCAAGGGAAGGACAGGAACCCAGGTGTACAGTTTCCAAAACGGTCAACTCTGGGAAGCCAGTCTTATGAGGGAAAATGTAAAATCCTATTCAGGAAAAGATGCTGAAAATGATGTCCACGGGGCTTCTTTGGCAAGGGAAGGACAGGAACCCAGGTGTACAGTTTCCAAAACGGTCAACTCTGGGAAGCCAGTCTTATGAGGGAAAATGTAAAATCCTATTCAGGAAAAGATGCTGAAAATGATGTCCACGGGGCTTCTTTGGCAAGGGAAGGACAGGAACCCAGGTGTACAGTTTCCAAAACGGTCAACTCTGGGAAGCCAGTCTTATGAGGGAAAATGTAAAATCCTATTCAGGAAAAGATGCTGAAAATGATGTCCACGGGGCTTCTTTGGCAAGGGAAGGACAGGAACCCAGGTGTACAGTTTCCAAAACGGTCAACTCTGGGAAGCCAGTCTTATGAGGGAAAATGTAAAATCCTATTCAGGAAAAGATGCTGAAAATGATGTCCACGGGGCTTCTTTGGCAAGGGAAGGACAGGAACCCAGGTGTACAGTTTCCAAAACGGTCAACTCTGGGAAGCCAGTCTTATGAGGGAAAATGTAAAATCCTATTCAGGAAAAGATGCTGAAAATGATGTCCACGGGGCTTCTTTGGCAAGGGAAGGACAGGAACCCAGGTGTACAGTTTCCAAAACGGTCAACTCTGGGAAGCCAGTCTTATGAGGGAAAATGTAAAATCCTATTCAGGAAAAGATGCTGAAAATGATGTCCACGGGGCTTCTTTGGCAAGGGAAGGACAGGAACCCAGGTGTACAGTATTCGGGATATCTACTCCCAGCCC